>NC_045702.1:18304303-18376154 GCF_009834535.1 Camelus ferus
CCTAAATTATGACAGTAACAGGACTTACTATGATTGTATTCTAGTCCTGGAAATGTGACTTAATATCTGTATGCATCTTTCTATACACATCTTTACCGTCAGTTACTTTCACCATCCCTGTTGTCCATATCATCTTTGTTATTAAGATGTATGTGCGACTCTCGAGGGGCACTACTGGGATAGAAAGTGACAGGGACACGACGTGGCAGAGATACACTTGCGTGAAAGAATGAGGCTTGTGCTGAGAAACCCTGTAATCAGAAACAGCATCCCCCAAATGGAACAGTAAGAATATTGACAGAGACTATACATTAAAACCATCCCCTACAACGATGTATGTGTGCAATTTCTGAGACACTTCAGATCCCAGTGAATAGATATATGTGCTATTCTTGTTGACGGAATTTTAGACAATTCTAGTGGATTCAAGATCTTCATTGCATTCATTGTTAAGGAGAGTCATGTTTCAGAGGTAGCTCGAGGAGTAAATAACGAAAAAGTTTGTTGTTAAGCACTGTTTCTGTATTGCAAATATTTCACAGCCTCCACCCTTTCCATGCCTCTAATGCAATAATTTCATATCTGGAATGCTTGTATATTTTCAGAAATAACCATGAAAGGATAAACCAAAAATCAATAAAAAAAAAAATGATTACCCAGAAAGGGAAGGAGGAAACAGGGTAGAAGAAAGAAGTCGAGCAAAGAGCAAGAATGACATTTTCATCCAAATATGTTGCTAACCATATTAAATACAAGCACTCAAAATGACCCAGTCAAAATGAGGAGATTTTCAATCTGGATACTGAAAACTAAGGGACAGCGGATTTATTCGATAGCAGGGTAAGGAGAAAGATGACTGTCTTGTAGGGCTAGAAACCTGATGAAATGGCCCACAAGAGGAACAAGAAGAGAACTCACAGACTGACCAGCAGAGCTGTGACGCTGAAATTCATCTCTGTAAGTCATGTGCTTCACTGTCAAAACTCCCTTCGGTACTCTTAACTCAAAGGTTTACTTTCATAAGGAAACAGTGAGACTTTTTAAGTGCACACTGCCAAAGTTCCATAACTTTTTCAACATGTTTGAATTGTCTATTTTACTTAAACACAGAGCAGTACTAACAGTTGGTCACACAGGTAGTGAGGCTGGTGGTGTGACCCAGGTGTGGTTGCTGGTGAACACTTTTTCTGGAGAAGGTATTTTTCTGTAGATACTGAGGCTCAGCTATCAGCTGAGAAATGCAAAGACTAAAGTGAAGTGGACTAACGTGAATTCTTGGCAGAAAAGACTTTAAATAAATACATTCTTTATGAGTATTAAAATAAAATCATAATACATTTCTTAAAATCCAAAAAGTGCAAGACATGTATGATAAAACACAAAGCAATGTTGAGAGATGTTAAAGACCTTGACAGAGCAGCATGAGGGCACTATTAGGGAGAGGGAAATGTTCTGGGTCTTGATTGTCACTAGTTACATGAGTGTAAAAGCCTGCAAAAAGTATTGAAATATATACTTTAAAAATGGTGCATTTAATTGTGGGTATGTTATGCTTGAAGGTTGCTTGAAACCTCAGACAACCCCAGCGTTTGGGAGGGAGGGGGTTGCAGAGCGCCCTCAGCTGCTCTGGCAGAGACAGCTGTGAGAAGCAGTCATGAACCCAAAGGAGAGTCTGGGTCTGGATCATGAATTGTGCGGGGCCAGGGGATCAGGGTCCCCAGGAAAGAAAGTTCACCTGCCGATCATCGAGCTTCCCGAAGGCACAGCTTTGTGAGGGGAAAACCACACAGTTACATTTCTCATAGAGATTGTTAGAAACCCATCAGGCTCATACCCTGTGTCTTTCCTCTGCCTGACGCCCCGCACGCTGGGGCATCTGAGCCCCTTTACCGCTTCCTCCCCCTTCCCTGGCTTTCTGTGCCATCAGCTGTTCTAACATCCCTTTCTGCTCACCCACAGTTGCCATGTACCAGCTTCTCCTTCTGGTTAATATCTTTCAAGTTGGGTTTCTGTTACTCCTTTCCCACCTCATACACCACTGATTTCCTGAGCTGGGCCCATGATGAGTTTGTGTGCTAAGAAGAGCCAGCGTTCAGCACCGTGGATTCACTGCTGGCACAGAAGTACCGCGCTGAGTCCCCTGCCTGAGTGGAGTTGATTTCCAGGCTGCAGGGTGAGTTTTTGGGACATTTAGCTGAATATCGCTGTTCAAATCCTGCTAATCTTTTCCACAATGTCTTCATTCTGTAAGTAAAACCAAAACTCGAACGCTCTTCCAGCTCTTTACGATACCAAGTAAACATAAGCATGTCCTTCTTTGGGGACACAGTACATCTTTGCTCTCTGTCCTTTTCTCTGACCAGATGTCCAGGACTCTGGGTGACCCCGTGTCCATGGAGCCTGCGGGGGAAAGAGACAGAAAGTGGAGACAAAGCCCAGGAGGAGCCTGATTCTGCAGCCACAGGAGAAAGTCCTGATCTGGAATCTGAGAAGTTCACAGCAGGAACTCACCTGCTCCCCAGAGCAATAGGGCCACACAGCAGAGGAGACTGAGGCACATGGTTGGCTCAGGGGAAAAGCAGGGCAGGTGGCTGTTTGTCTAAGGCTCCTCATCCCCCATCAGCAACGTCCTTGTGACGTGGTCCTTTCCCATGTCATCACAGTCCCCATGGAGAGGAGACTAAACATTTCATAGGCTGTAGGGCAGGGGAAGCTGGTGACACAGCTAGTGTGGCTTTCAAACTGCTTTTATTGACTTTTTCCTGACTCTGCTTTTTCATTATTAAAATTAAATAAATAAAACCATTTACATCATTACTTTATTTGCTTTCTTAACTTGTCAATTTCCTTCCTCTCCTCCACTCTTGCTTCTCAGGCAATGAACCATACAGCTTGATGTATGTCAATCATAACTTCTCCTGCACTTAGAACTCAGATAGAAGCTACTTTAAATTTTAAAAACTGCATGTTGAACTATACAAAACAATATGTACGATGAGTATACAGTGCATCTAGGGAAACAACAAAATCAATGCTCTTGCCTGAAACCGTCAATTTAGGAAACAGATGATCACTGAGAAATTTTCAGCCACTGTGTTATTTTTCTAGATTTCATTGTTCTTTCTCTACCACGTCCAGGTAAGCATGACCCTGAAGTTTATATTTTCATCCCCTTGCTTTTCCTTACAGTTTTTGCACTTATGTAAGAATCTTTTTATACCTATTATTCAATGTTGTTTGTCTTTGAAATGTGTCTAAGGGAGTTCATTTTGCTCATACTGTTTTCTGTCATATTCTTTGTTTTCAACACTATGTCTATGATATTAATTCATGTTGTGGCATATGCTTTCAGAGAATTCATTTTCTAAGTAACATGTAGGCTTCCATTCTATTCGTTTGACAGATTTATTATTCATTCTCCAGTGAATGCACACGAGGATTTTCCCCTAGATTTTGGGGCTACTGCAAACAGGACAATCTTCTTGTACATTCCTTTAGATACCCTGGTGTAATATGTATCTATCCCTGAGATATAAAAATTGAGCCTTAGGGAACTTCCTAACTCAGTTAACTTATTAAATGTTGTGATAAGTAATGCAATGCTTCTTTAGATTCCTTTGCGTCTTCTGTATTTGTCATCTGTCTATAATCACTGACTTTCCCTTTTCTCATTCTCACACTTTGTCTTGTTTTGTTAGCTGGGATTTCAGCACAATGTTGAACAGAAGTGGTGGTGGCATTCTTCTGCTTATTTATCAATTATGTGCGACAAGGACAACTAGAGGTACAGGATACGTGCTATTTGCAATGGGGGTTAAAAGGATAAGATTAGATCCTGGGTATTTCAAGGACCTATTGGCATCCCAGGATGGTTGCAGATCATTCTCCCAGCTGCTACTGAACCGGGTTCATCTCAGCTGACCCACAGGAAGCCAAAACGCTGAGGTGCTGAGGTGTGCAGCAGAGAGAAGACTTATCTGCAAGGCAGCCAAGCGAGGAGATGGGAGAACAGATCTCAATTCCACCACCCTGAAGGCAAGGGGTGCAGGGTATGTATGTGATAAAGAATAAAGAAGGAGCTCTGCCTTGAGTGTGGGGAGCGTGGAGATCTTGAGGAGAGGTGATTTGAAAAAGATGTGGTAACTCTCATCCTGCGCAGGCATAACTGAGCTAGAAGCCCCGCAGAGTCATAAGGGAAGACTCTGAGCAGGATTCGAGGGTCGAGGTTTTGGTCCCCTGATTTTGCACACCCAGGTCGAGGGTCCATGGTTCTAACCAGTCTTAACAAGCTGACATCCAACTAGACACAGCTTACTCTGGCTCCTCCCAGCTGGATGTAGCTGACTCCAGGTTCCAGGAAAATACCTCAAACAAACATGTTGTTTAGATTTACTTGAAGCTTGGAGAACACGCAAGTCTTAAAAAGACCTTGATTCGAGAAGGCATGCGAAATGGATTTGACTAATCGTTACCCAGGGTTCCATAGCCGGGACCTGAAGTATGTCACTTGAGTTCCCTGAAGTATCTGAGGACTTCCCACCTCAGGTGAGGGGAGGTCTCTGCTTGCTCTTTAAGCTCCAAAAGTGTTTTTACAGAAAGACCCACATCCCCTCCTAGTGGCCAAAGTTCCAAATGGTCTTTCCCCTTGGTCCTTCTCAGCCATCTGGCTGTGGTAATCCTCTCCATGAGCCTAATGAAGCCCAGCTCATCTTTAGCAGGACGTTGTAAACATGACTTGCTCTAAAGCGCTGCTCTGTGATTCTACCAGATCTCCCTGTGTCACAGAGAGTAATAAGTGGGTTCACACGATACCCTGCCCGAGCCCGGCTAACATGGCCAGAGACGCCAGATCCCTTCAAAGAGTTTTCCCATGAGTCTGAAACTGTAACAGAACCATAGAGACAGAAGGTAATGGTTGCTGAGGCTTTTTTTGGCTTTTAGAAAGAAGACTTACGAGCTTCTGCTGCTTATGAACGTAGGAGGAGGGTTTCTATTCTTTGTTGGTATTTTTGATGATACCATCTGACAGGTGTGATGTAACATCTCACTGTGGCTTTGATTTGCCCCTGTGATGACAGCAGTGTTGAGCATCCTTCTCTGGGACCCTTGGCCATCTGTATGTCTTCTTTGGAAAAGTGTCTATTAGCTCTCTTGCCCATTTTGCAATTGGTACTTTTTTGGATATTCAGTAGTATTAGCCGCTTATATATTTTGGATATTAACCCCTTATCACTCATCACTTTGCATACACTTTTCCCACTGTGTGAGTTGGCTTTTCATTTTGTGTATGGTTTCCTTTGCTATTAAAACCTCTCAAGCTTAACTAAGTCCCATTTGTTTATTTTTGCTTTTGTGTCCTTTGCCTCAGGCGACAGATACAAAAATATTGCTGCAGTTTTTGCCAAAGGGTACCCTAAGTTTTCCTTTCAGCGTTTTATGATTTTTGGCCTTACATGCAAGTCATTAATCTATTTTGTGTCTATTTTCATATAAGCTGTGAGAAACTGTTCTCACCTCTTTCTTTCACACGTGGCTGGCCAGTTTTCCCAGCACCACTTTTTGAAGAAAGTGTCTTTTGCCAATTTTATGTTCCTGCGTATTTTGTCACAGATTAATCAACCATATTTGTGTGGGCTTACTTCTGGCCTCTCTGCTCTGTTCCATCGACCTGTGCCTCGGTTTCTAGGCCAGTACCACGCTATTTTGATGATTATATCTTTGTACAGCGGGCAGAAGTCAGGGAGCGTGGCACCTTCGGCTTTGGGCTTTTTCCTCATGATTGCTGTGGCTCTCCGGGGTCCTCTGTGGTTCCATATACATCTTAGGAGTCTTTGTGCTGGTTTTGTGAAAATGTCATGGGTCTTATGATAGGGGTTGCTTTAAGTCTGTAGATTGCTTTGGATAAAATATACCTTTTAACAATATTAACTCTTGAACTGGCCCACGGGAGGAACAAGAAGTGAATTCACAGACTTGAGCGGCACAGCTGGGACACCCGCATTCCTTACTGCAGGCCACGAGCCTCCCTGTAAAACACGCTCCTTACTGTGCTTAATGGACTGGTTTATTTTCGTAAGCAAGGGGCATCTTTTAACTCTATCACTATTGAATTACTAATAGTCTGTATTAAAGAGTGACTAACAGTTGGTCACACAGGTAGTGAGGCTGGTGGTGTGACCCAGGTGTGGTGGCCGGTGACACTCTCTCTGGAGATCGTATTTTTCCATAAGATACTGAGGCTCAGACATCAGCTGAGAAATGTAAAGACTAAATTGAAGTGGACTAATGTGAAGTCTTGGCAGAAAATACTTTTAATCATTAAATTCCTTATGAGTAGTAAAATACATTCAGAATGCATTTCTTAAAGTAAATTTAGGAAAATATCAACAAAATATGTGCAGGATATGTTCAATTACATCACAAGTCAATGCTGAGAGAAGTTAACGACCTTGACAGAGCAGCATGGGGCACATTTCAGGGAGAGGGAAGTGTTCGGGGTCTGGATTGTCATGCTGGCTACATGGGTAAAAGTATTTGTCAAAATCTAATGAAACATAAACTTAAAATGGGTGTGTCCCATTGCCCTTATGTTATACCTGAAGGATGCTTTTCCCTTGTACATTTCTGCTCATCAGGAGGGAGGGGGATGCAGAGCGCCCTCAGCTGCTCTGGCAGGGACAGCTGTGAGAAGCAGTCATGAACCCAAAGGAGAGTCTGGGTCTGGATCATGAATTGTGCGGGGCCAGGGGATCAGGGTCCCCAGGAAAGAAAGTTCACCTGCCGATCATCGAGCTTCCCGAAGGTACAGCTTTGTGAGGGGAAAACCACACAGTTACATTTCTCATAGAGATTGTTAGAAACCCATCAGGCTCATACCCTGTGTCTTTCCTCTGCCTGACGCCCCGCACGCTGGGCAATCTGAGCCCCTTTACCGCTTTCCTCCCCCTTCCCTGGCTTTCTGTGCCATCAGCTGTTCTAACATCCCTTTCTGCTCACCCACAGTTGCCATGTACCAGCTTCTCCTTCTGGTTAATATCTTTCAAGTTGGGTTTCTGTTACTCCTTTTCCACCTCATACACCACTGATTTCCTGAGCTGGGCCCATGATGAGTTTGTGTGCTAAGAAGAGCCAGCGTTCAGCACCGTGGATTCACTGCTGGCACAGAAGTACCGCGCTGAGTCCCCTGCCTGAGTGGAGTTGATTTCCAGGCTGCAGGGTGAGTTTTTGGGACATTTAGCTGAAAATCGCTGTTTAAACCCTTCTGCCTCTTCCATAATGTCTCCTCCATTCTGTAAGTAAACCAAAAACTCGAACGCTTCTTCTAGCTTCTTACGATACCAGTAAACGTAATTATGTCCTTCTTTGGGGACACAGTCCATCTTTACTCTCTGTTCCTTTCCTCTGACCAGATGTCCAGGACTCTGGGTGACCCCCGTGTCCATGGAGCCTGCGGGGGAAAGAGACAGAAAGTAGAGACAAAGCCCAGGAGGAGCCTGATTCTGCAGCCACAGGAGAAAGTCCCGGATTTTGAATCTGACAAGTTCACAGCAGGAACTCACCTGCTCCCCAGAACAAAAGGGCCACACAGCAGAGGAGACCGTGGTACATGGTTGGCTCAGGAAAAAAGCAGGGCAGGTGGCTTTTTGTCTAAGGCTCCTCATCCCCCATCAGCAACGTCCTTGTGACGTGGTCCCTTCCCATGTCATCACAGTCCCTGTGGAGAGGAAACTAAACATTTTATAGGCTCGAGGGCAGGGAGGGCTGGTCATGCAACTAATGTGGCTTTCAATTTGCTTTTATTGACTTTTTCCTGACTCTGCTTTTTCATTATTTTTTTAAAACTAAAATAACTTACCCATACACATTTAATTTATTTGCTTTTTTAACCTGTCAGTTTGTCTCCTCCCCTCCCTACTCCTGTCTTAGACAGTGAACCCTCCAGTTTGCTGTACATCTATCAACTTCTACTGCACTTACAAAAATCACACAGCAGCTACTTCAAGTTAAAAACTACATTTTGAGCTATACAAACAATATTTATGATGACTATGCAGTGCGTCTAGGGAAGCAATTTGGTTTTGCCTGAACCAATGAGCTTAGTATTTAAGTCAGCACTAAGAATTTTTCAGCCCCTGGGTTATTTTTGTAGATTTTATTGTTCTTTTTTCTACCATGTCCAGGTAACCATAACCCTGAAGTTTATTTTCATTCACTTACATAAATACTAAAATCTGTAATGAAAAGTAAATATCTGCAAATTAGATATTATTTACCGTTGGATGTCTAATTTATCTAAGGGGAATCATTCTGTTCATATTTTTTCTGTGACTTTTTTTTAATTCTTTGTTGCATATAATTTGAGATAATTCTATTTCACTAATATTTAGGATTCTATTGTATTATTTTGGGACAACTTATTATCCATTTTTGAATTAATACACATAGTTTTCTTTCCTAGTTTTTAATGCTACTGCAAAGAGGACTGCATTCTTATACATTTCTCTGCATACTTAGGTGCAAGATTTTCTCTGTACCTGGGAATGCTGAGATCAAGCATTAGGGTCACCATGTCAGCTTTACATAATAAGACAAAATGCTTTCCAAATTAATTAAGCCGAATTAATAGTCCCATCAACATGCATGAGTGTTCTCTAGTGTTCCACCTCTAGGACTCAAGCACACTTAATATTCTTTTTTTCTGCACATTTAAAAAAAAATCACAAATATGTACTGTTCATTGTCTCGAAGAATGTTTAGAGCTTTAGATTTTTAAACTTACATAGTTATCAAAGGAATAAAGCAAACCACAAAATAAGAATTAAATAAAATGCACACACCTCACTATTAACAGCAACAATATTTTTCTTTTTTTAGGAGGGGAGAAAATTGGGATTTTTATTTATTTATTTTGATGGAAGTACTGGGCACTGAACCCAGGACCTTGTGTATGCTAGGCACGTGTTCTACAACTGAGTTGCACCTTCCCACCTTGGGGCTGACACATTTTTATATTCATAGGCCACTAGTGTTTCTATACATTGCCCTTTGCCCATTTTTGGGGGATTAGCTATTCTTTGTAACAATTCCTTATACATTCTGGATACCAAACTTTGCCAGTGTTGTTAATATCTTTTCAACTTGTGGCTTGTGTTTTCACTGTTCGTAAAGTTTTTTTTTGATATTCCTGGTTTGGTAGAGTCTATCGTTCTTTTTTGGAGGTTATGCATCTTAATTCTTTATAAACAAGACTCCCATAGCCCAAGTTCATAAAGATGTACTCCCATTTTTTTTTTTTACCAGTTAACATATTGAATGTTGCATTTAATGCTTTTAGCATTTATTTTTGCTTATGCTGCAGAGACGTGGCTTAATCTTTCTGTGGCTAACCCCTTGTCCCGAAGACCGTACTGTATATGGCATTATTCCCCTACAGACGTGCAGTGATGGCTCCATCATATATTAAGTGCCTGTATATGCATGGGCCTATTTTAAATCCATTAGTTCCCATTTGTCCATTTGTCTTTCATTATCTTAAATTATAAAATAATTTGATGATTGGAAAGTCACCTCAGTTTTTACTTCATTAGTATTATCTGCTCTAAACTTCCCTCTCTTTTCCACTTAAATTTCAGATTCCTTTTGTCAAATTTCATGACATCTATGATTTTGATCAGTGTTGCTCTGAATACACAGATGTTAGTGCAAAATCGGAATGCTTTTACTATTGCTTTAACTTACTCATGATCATGCTATGTATCTTCACTTATTTCAGATTTTCAAAATGCCTTCCTCTGAAGTTGAGTAATTTTCTCAATTAAAGTCTTGCTTGTCTTTAATAGATTTGGGTTTTTTAATATTTAATTTTACTGTTGGTAAATGCTCTCCCTTTAAAAATATATCTAACTGTTGCAAGTATGTAGAAATAAACTGACTTTATTTATGTTAAAGTCAGTAAATTTATTAAATGTTGTTATAAGTAATGCAATGCTTCTTTAGATTCCTTTGGGTCTTCTAAACTTGTCATCTGCCTTTAGTCATCTTTTTTCTTTCTTTTCTTATTCTCCCCTTTTTTTCTTATTCTACAGGCTGAAAATTCAGCACAATGTTGAATAGAAATGGTGGTAGCATTTATATACTTATCAATTTTGTTTGACCCGGACAACTACAGGTACTGGATATGTGGCACATGGTATGGGAGTTACACTTCAAGATTAGATCCTGATATTTCAAGGGTCTACTGGCATCCCAGGACATCTGCAAACATTCTCCCATCTGTTACTGAACCAGGGTCATATTGTCCTATGCACAGTGAGCCAAAATGTTAAGAGGCAGAGGTTTGCAGCTAAAATAGGGTTTATTGTAAAGGCAGCCGAGTGAGGAGATGGGAGAACAGATCTCCAATCCACCTCCCCGAAGGCAAGGGGCTTGGAGTATTTATGGGACAAGGAATAAAGAAGCCGGATAGTCTGAGACACAGGGCACATGGGGAGGGTGGGGAAAGGCGGTTGGAAGGCAGTGTGTGAATCGTCTTTCTACACAGGCATGACTAAGCCACCCGCCTCTGCGTGTTCATAACGGAGGTGGTTAGCATGAAATGAGCATGGACTCTTTGGTCCTGAGGCAAAAGGTCACGAAGAGGAAATGTGCTCAGTTGGAAGGTCACTGGTTCTAACCAGCCTTCACCAGTTCAGCTCCAACTAGACACAGCTGACTCTGGGCTCAGCTGAACGGCAAGCAAATGACGCCGTATTCCTGGAAAATAACTTGGGCAAATGTCTTATTATTTAGGCTACATGCCACTTAGAGGACAGCAAGTCTTAAGTTTTTTTTTAATTGAGGTATAGTCAGTTTACAATGTTGTGGCCATTTCTAGTGTACAGCACAATGCCTCCGTCATACATAAATATACATATATTCAACAATTAAAGTGCCCTTGAGTAGTGAAGGCAGGTGAACTGGATTTGACTAGTCATTACGCAGGGTTCCACCGCCAGTGTCTAATGTGTCTGACCTGAGTGCCCCGAAGGCGCTACCAACTCATCTCAGGTGGAGGAAGGCTTTGCTTGCTCCTGACACGCAGGTGTATTTCAGAGACCCACATCCCCCCCTAGTGGTCAAGGGGGCACATTCATGCCATGCCCTCTGGTCTCTCACTGCCTTCACCTCCTCTGTGGTCAGTGGGCAGTGGCCAGTTCCACACTGTGCAGCAGTAGCAGCCAGGCACCCCAAGTATCAGAGCAGAACCAGCCATCGGGGTGTTGACCTGCTGGGGTCCTGCAGAGATCTGTTACTAGTAATTAGGGACGCACTTCGTCATTAATCCAGTATTATTGGTGGCTCATCAGTATAATTTGCTTCTCAACCTCTTCTGGCCACATTCAAGGTGAACATGGTTCCTTAGATCGCTGACCTAAGTTCTCTGCTCTCTGTGTATTCTATCATCAAAGGATCAAATGCGCTTTCATTCTTCCAGTTATGGAAATTGTCCCGGATTTTTACCTTCATCCAGTTCCACTGAGTCCCTGTCTTGAACATACAACTGCTTTCTGCATATTTCTGGTCAGATTTCTGTCTCAAAGTAACGCCCAGTGTCAAATAAATCATGAAACCTTCCCCCTCGATCCTCCGAGTCCATCTGGCTGTGATAGTCCTCTCCATCCTCCCCATTTATTGCCTCTCGTGTCTAATCAATTACCAAGTCCTTTGATTTTCTTCCTTATTTCCTAATTGTTTTAAATTTCTCATTTTTCAGTATTTCTATTACCACAGCCACCACTGTCTTAGCTTCGCCTGCCCGGGTCACTGCAGGGGCTGACTCTGTTCTCTGCCTCAGCCCTTTCCACACTGTCCAATGTTTTTTCACAAATGTAGCCAGGATGGTTTAAAAAAAAAAAAGAAGCAGTGTACACACACACAGCAAGAACAAACATTAATTAACAAACTTAACAGAAGTTAAGTACTTAAAACCTCAAGCCCAGGGCAAGGGATAAATGAGAAAATGAGAAATGGCTGTACCTTGTGCTGAATTTTGCTGAACCTAAGACTGTTCTAAAAACAAATTATCTACAAAAGAACCTCAATGTCTCCTATTAAATTTTATGTTAAATTCCATATCACATTCTTCGACATCCCTCAAAATTAATGTAGACTAAAATCTTTCTAAGAATCTTTAAGAGTTTTTTGCCCCTTGTTATGAGGAGAAAGTAATGTTTTTGTAAATTACACACAAATCTTGATGTAAATCATTAAGAATAATATTTAGTGTTTTCTCATACTTTTCCCAAAAGTCCGATAACCATTAAATATATGGTAATAGAGGCTTCAATTCTCACCACCTGTAGTAAGTTAGCCACAGTTCATTTTTGTTAGGAAAACCAAAGAATCTTAAGTTTTTTTTAAAAAGGAACCAGAGATAATTACAGATTTTAAAAAACCACTAAAATATTTGAAGACTATTTGAAATTGACTATTTGTCACTCAAAAGTAGTCCAGTTGCTTTCCATGTTCCAGAATGGAGTCCCAGTAAAGCAGCTGATCAAGTCATTCCGTTCAGTTCCACTCTGGTCAGGGTCAAGGTCTAGTGTTCATGCCTTCATGTTCACACTTAGTGTCCACGAGCCACCTCCCTGGTTCTCACGACACAATACCCTCCATCCTCCCCTTCCACGGACTCTCATCTCTTCTGTTGTTAATTTTCTCTCCTTTTTGATCTCATAGGCACAGGATTTGATTAATCTTAAGCCGTGGCTAATAACACAGAGGCACTGTTTATCATGCACATTCTTTTATTTATTTAAATATACTAGTTACCTGACTCGTCCAGTGACGTGCGAGGTAGACCTTGACAATACTGAAGTTTAGCGCATCCCAGCTCCTGCCACTCCCAGTCCAAGCCCCGTATTAAATATCATTCCGGGGGTGGGGGAGGTGGAGCTCAGCAGTAGAGCGTGTGCCTAGCAGGCACAAGGTCCTGGGTTCAATCCCCAGTACGTCCATTAAAAGTAAATAATAATCTAATTACCTCTTCCCCCGCTCCAAAATAAATAATTCAGGAACAAACATCATTCTGAACTCGGGTCAATCCTCCTTGCCAGTGAGTGTTGAGAAATATTTGACAGCCAGCTCCCTGGAGGAGAGTAAATCAAGAACCCTGGATTGCTGTGCTGCACGCAGCCCCACTACGGCTGATTTCAAGCCATCAGCGTGATGCCACCGACACTGAAGTCGGGAGGATGTGCACCAGCGGCTTCTGGGAGCTGGGAAAAGCCAGCTCACGCAACAACAGCTATTTCTTGCTTTTCTTTTAATATGATTTTGTTCTGATCTATTTGTGGTCATGAAAATAATTTGCTTGATTTAGTTGGTTTTAGCTTTATATAAAATACATCATGCTTTACAAAATCTTATCAGGGTGAGTTTTTGCACCTCATATTATATCGCTAAGATGACCTATAACTTTGTTCACCATTCATTTTGACTGGTGTATATCGTTTTCCATCACATGGATGTGCTACTGTTTAGTCATTCACTTTCTTGTCAATGCATGTGTGCCTTGGTTCCATCATGAATAGTACTGCTTAGAATGCTTTTGCATTTATGTCATCTGATGCGCATATGTCAGATGTAGTGGAGCTGCTGGCTACTGGAACAAAGGAACGATCAACTCTGTGAGATAATGCCAAAGGGCTTCCCAGTTGTTTGCATCACTTACGCTCCCACCAGTAATCTTGTGGAACCATACCCTCTCTAACAGGTTTTATTTCTAAGCTTTTTATATTTTGCTAATCAAATGGATATAAACTTAACATATCTTTGTGTCTTGCTTCACATTTTCCTGATCACCAGTGAAGTCAAATATCTCATGTGTTTATTGATCATAGATGATTCTTCAATTAAATATATGTTAATATCTTTCGCTTATTTTTCTTGGGTCATATAAGAGTTGTGATCAATGTATGGTTTTTCCTGGGAAAGGATTTTTCTGAGGGCTTTACATTCAACGCTCTTCTTACTATCTTGTGGCTTCTGATAGAAATCGCTGGCTTTGTAGACAGGTCTGAAGTCTTTTATTTACTCCCTCTGCCTTCTCTTCCCTCTGACACCTTCGTTGGGCGACAGCTCAACCAACACCTTCTCTGTGAAGGTTTTTGGCATGCTCCGTACCGAGGTGTAGAGGGTGCACCCCACCCGGCCTTAACCCATCCCTTCATCAACCACAGCACTATATATAGCACATCACTGAATTCTTTCCTGAGTCAGTATCTCTGCTTGGCTGCCTTATGATTCTGTTTATCTTGCAGGCCTGGGATGTTGACAAGACAACGCTGAATTGTCTTGGAGAGACTAGTGCCAACACTTATTACAAAAATGCACAGTGTTTTATAGAAGTATTTTGAAATCTACCCATAGGATTATGTGTTGATTTATCTAAGAACATATGATTACCATATGGTAGAGTCAGGGGAAAAAAACCCAGGCTTTATCATTTTCAGCCCAGGGAAATTCCATGTCAGTCGGCCACTTATAGACCCAGGTCCTTTCCCATATTGCTGGTTCTCAAACACCAAACCTTCTCCACACTCCACACCCAGATATTTTTTTCTCTGTACACGCTCACGCTCACAGATGTCTCAGTCAGAGAGCCTGTGGTTTTTCTCTCCCACGCCCCCTTTCCACAGGGCTCCCTGCATTCGGCGGGGTCGGGGAGAGGGGCTGTTGCAAGATTCTTGTTTGGGTCTCTGATCCCCGCCCAGCGCTGTGTCACTAGCACTGCAGAAGTAGAGGCTGCTGTCTGCAGGGCTCACGCTCGTCACCGTCAGAGATGAAAATGTTCGGCTTGGATGGTTGATGGGAAACTTGTCCTCGGTAAAACCTTGTTCGTATGTGGCATTGGAGTCCTGGTTAGAAGTTGCTATCAGCGTGAGGCCCTGTTCCGGGAACTGACGATACCAAAACATAGTCGTGGCCTGAAAGTCCTCTGCACGGCACTGGAACGTCACAGAGGCTCCCCTCTCACGGATAGCCCTGCTCGGATGTTGAGAGACCTGAGCGCCAAGCCCAGAGCCTGCGGAAACAGAGGTCAAGGAGATGAGAGAGGCCAGCAGGGCCAGGCAGAACATCACAGCCTCGCGCCCTCACCTTTCTCCCCGCTTCCAGGGAATCCTGTTTGTTGTGTGCAATCTTCCCGTCCTACATCCTAGGATCATGATCCCCCATCTCCCCTGACTGGTGCCTTGTCGCCTTACCCTCTGCACCTCCAGACAGCATGGCTGCCCCCCCCACACACACACCTTGATCAGCATCAACAACCCGGAGTCTGGCTACCGATCACCCAAGCCAGCACGTGTGCACACTCGCCCAAGCTCCTCAGATAATAAGGCTCATACCAGGCCCCAGAAGCAGCAGGAACAGCAGCATCTTCAGGTGCCGGCCTCGCACCACGCCTCTGAAGAAAGGTCTGACCTTGCCCCTCAATCTTCCCTTCTCCACCCCTAGGAGGATGGATGACAGCTGGCCTAACCCTGAGGGAGCTCTAGCCTGCCCCCTGGTGGTCATCGTCACCAATGCTGCAGGGTCCATCACTTTTTAAAAACATTTTATTTTATTGAGTTATAGTCAGTTTACAATGTTGTGTCAATTTCCAGTGTAGAGCACAATTTTTCAGTTATAAGTGAACATGCATATATTCATTGTCACATGCTTTTTCACCGTGAGCTACCACAAGATCTTGTATACATTTCCCTGTGCTGTACAGTATAAACTCGTTTATCTGTTCTAAGTATACACCTGTCAGTATCTGCAAGTTTTGAACTCCCAGTCTGTCCCTTCCCACCCCTTTCCCCTGGCAACAAGTTTGTATTCTATGTCTATGAGTTGCTTTCTCTTTTGTATTTCTTCATTTGTCTTTCTTTACTTTTCTTTTTTTTAAGATTCCACAATGAGCGATCTCATATGGTATTTTTCTTTCTCTTTCTGGCTTACTTCACTTAGAATGACCCATCACTCTTTCAAAGAACCATACCAGCATTGCTGGAAGGGTCTCAGATGTTCTAATTTGACTCCTAATTTTAAGGAACATAAACGGAGGCCTAGATCATTGAAGTGACTGAAACAACTTTCCTAGCCTTCTGTAAGGACGAGGGCGTGTTTGTGTATATTAAATGATACCATAGGTAATTCTTGCCTTCCGTAACATATCCTCAAATAACAATCGTGAGTTGTCTTGGCTAATCACTAGAACTAAGGTGAGCATAGGAAATCTCAGGCTAGAAGCTCAGTGTTCCTTCACACTGATAAGGACACTTCCTCATCTTCTCAATGAAATATTTATTTCATGACTATCTTACGCCAATGCCCTGGTAAAGTAAAGCATTTTAGTTCCATCTCATTTCCAACAACTTTCTTACTATTTCAGAGAACCCTGCTGCAGGGGGCGGCGGGGGGGGGGGCTTGGAGTCCTCCTCCTACCATATTTCAGTGTTTTAGATCCTATTCAGTGGTGAGTGTCTCTTTCCCGCTTCTGTTTCTCAGCATTTCGGTCTTTGTATAAATATATGGGAGAATACGTGGGAGAAGAAAGCCAGAGCTAATGCGAGGTTCAGAAGGGAATACAAGCAAAATGCCTGGAGCCAAGGCTTATATGTAATGGTCAGGGGCTCCCTCCATTTCCCCAGAAATTGCTGGTCCCAAGAGACATAGGGCCACACCAAAGATACTGGGGCTCGTGGATGCCTAAAAGAATTATTTTAAAATACACTAGTCCAGCATTTTCTTCTGTATGCAGTTTGAATAATATAGACTGTCTGTCATTCATTGCTAGAAACAGAATTATACGATCAAATAAATATTTGTGAAAAAATGAAGTCCCAAGAACTAACAATACTTGTCTTCCAATTCGATGGGTGGCAGACCGCAGAGGGAGAAAATATACAGAAGACACTGAGACCGTTTGCAAAATAAAACTGACCACCTGTCAGCTGATTAGTCATGCAAATATTTCTCTCAACTCTTTTCCAAGTGCCAAGCGTACAGTTACATGAGTCTCCTCGGTGTTTCTCTGCACACATCCAAGGAAGGTCCACCGGAACTAGAAACCCAATGTTGTTTAATAACGTTGTTGCTCCACTCATTTTTCCAAATGTTCTCCTACTGCCATATTCCAGGGTGGGGGCTGTGATCATCTATTCCTGATTTTTATCTCCTGATTCTCTCCTGCCGTGGTTCCCTAAGCCCGTGTCAGTCTGTCCGTGCTTGTCCATCTCGTGAAATCCTGCTCACCGTGTGAGTTTCATCTCACATCCTGCCTTTTCTTTGAAGCCCTTCCTGATGTCACCAGACAGAACTGGCAGTGCTATTTCGCACACTCCACTCACACCTCTGATGCATGCAGACAGTATATGATACTTGGTAACAGTGTGTTTCTACACGTTTCTCTCCCTGCTGGGCTTTTATTAATTTTCCGAAGGAACGGACCATTTTGTGTTCATTTTTGTTTTCCACGATTTGGTAAAAAAGAGCTGGATTGTAAAATTAACCTCTCCTCTCTCCCTCTTTCTGATGTAGACAGATTTAGACACGTAATTTAAAAATCAGCTTGGTGGTTCTCCGAGGCATCGTGCCATTGCACAAAGCGTGTTGATGCAGCCGCTGCTTTGGATGCCTGGTTGAGGAGGAAGAAAGCGTTCTGATCAGGGGATCAAAAACAGAAAAGCCCCGCCACCTGGTGGGGACGCAGGGCTTGGGACACATTTATGTGCAAAGAGGAGGTGGCTTTGCTTCACTGTGTCTATACTGCTGGCACAGAGATAAAGAGCCGTCTGGTTCTTCTGTGTCAACGTCACAGTGAGAGGAAAGAGCGGCTTCTTCTCCCGAGAGGCACCGTAGCCTTCGGCCATGTCTCCTTTCTGAACATCCTTTGCAGACAGTGAGAAGTAGATTAGTCTCGGCCTTTGTCCTGGGTCCTGTCGGTACCAGTACATGGTGTCATAATTAAAATCCTGTTCACATTCCAGGGTCACATCTCGTCCTTCCTCTTTGAGCACGTATTTTGGGGTCTGTGTGATTCCACCATCCACGGTGCCTGTGGAAGAAAGGGAGCCGCTCTGGAAACAAGGCCCCGGAGGGCGTCTCAGGGCTGCTGCTGTCGGGGAGAGGCTTAGATCTGGAGCTCAGCACCTTATGGGGCAGGAATTTGCCCCCTGAAGCCACGACTCACCTGCTCCAAGGAGACAGAGGGCCACCCAGTAGATCACCGGGCTGCCCATAGTGGGAAGGGCGTCTCCCTCCAGCTCCAAGCCCAGACAAATGAGGAAAGGAACTTAGCCCTGGGGCTCCCCCTTGGCTTAATGTGCAGAATTTGTCACACGGCTAGAATGGACACTTGGATAGGATCCTGGAGATATTCAAGACCGTCTCCCCGGTTTGGCAGATGAGGAGATTGAGAACGGAGCTGTGAACCACTGGCACCGCCACCTTGTGTCTTCCTTCCCCAGACTCTGCACTTTGGCCCGATTGTCGGTGCTGCCACATTCCAGGCCCGAGCTTCACTCTGATTGGCTCACGGGTTCACCTTCCTCGTCTTGGTAACGTTTGCTCACTGGAGGACGAGCAAACAGATGCTCTTGTCACACAAGAACTGAGAGTTGATGTTTAACCCCCTCGCTGCCAGGTACTGCTCCAGGCCTGCAGCAGCGGAGGAAGAGGACTACCACCGCCTGGAAACCGCCCCCCTTCCTCAGCCTACGCGTTTTATTGCTTTAGCTCGGCACGTCAAGGGTTGAACATTAGAGAAACGTTGATTGTGCCCAAATAGTTCACTAAGTCTCCTCAGGAAAGACCCCGTGGTCCCAAGTGGCTATTACCTGTTGTAGATGAGTTTGCTGTCAGCCTAGAAACCTTAGAATAAGCAGGGATGAGAATGATCAAGTGAAACTAACTGCTAACAACTGGAAGTTTTGCAGGAGCCCTGGGATAGCAAGCAGAAAACAAAGACATGCTTTGCTTTCCTTGAGGGCCAGGTGGCTCTGAGCAGCCCGCAACCCGCCTTCGCCGTTTAGTCTTAAACCCCCCTCGTCCCACTTCTTCCTTGGAATAAAAGCAGCCTGAATCCTACCCCGCATTAAGATGGTTCTTTAGGACAGTTAGCCCGCCATCTTCTCAGTGTGCTGGCTTTCTGAATAAAGTTGCTCCTCTTTGCCCCAACACCTCTCTTGACTTACTGGCCTGTGGAGCAGCGAGTGGTAAGAGCCTGACTCATTAACAAAAGTTGACAAGCCAGCCAGGAGTCTTGCTGCTCGAGGCCAGCTGGCCCCGGCTGGGAAATCGTGCTGGGCAAGCCCCTAGCAGCTTCCAGGACCTCTTGTGCTGCAGGTCCTCCTTCAAAAGTCCTTGGAGCAGGGCCGGCCACCCCGGTGCTCAGCAGTTGGAGCAAAGACTTGTCATTTGGGAGTCGAAGGACTGAATGCAGAAAGGTAAGTTGCTTCCACGTACGCAGCCAGAAACTCCCCTCCCCTGCACTCCGGGCTTTTCCTTTTTCCTCGCCAGAATAAGCCCCACTGGTTTTGCATTTGTGTGTGGGGGGGTACCCTGTCGGACTCTGCCCAATCTGGTTTGTTTGTTTCTTTGGATGCTAGCATGTGGTTTGGGGGGCACTGTTTTGTTTTTCTTGACTTTGTTTTTAAAAGATGGGGAACGTCTGATCTGTCCCTAAGGAAAGCCCTCTAGGTCGCTTTTTGGAAAAATGTGCTGATTATAGCTATGAACCCAAAGACTAAGGAACAGATGGTATTTTACTGTAACAATGTGTGGCCACATTATTCATTGGGATCTGAAGAATGGTGGCCTCTGAAAGGTTCTCTGAATTATGATACAATCTTACAATTAGAGTTATTCTGTGAAAGAGTAGGGGGAAAGGTAAAATTCCCTACGTGCAAGCATTTATGTTGTAACATCAGGATGAGAAAAAGACAGTTGCCATCTTATGGTAGAAGGATCTGAAAAGAAACCCAAGAAAATCTCTTCTACAGCAGAGCAGGGAAAAGAGCAAGAGTGAGGATATGTCGCTGCAAACCTTACATCCCCCTCGGGCCGTGCCAGCTGTCCCTGCAGCTGCTCCCACCACCCCTGTGCAACTGACATCCATCCCTTCCATCGCCTCTTGTCCCTGAAGCCCAAACCCCGACACTGAGGCATGGGAAGTGGCAGGATTGGCTCCCCCCTCCTTATGGGCATCAATCAGAAAATCCTGCATTATTTCCTGGAGCAAAGGGACCTGGTCTCCAGTCATCATCTAAGACCCATCAGGGCACTCAGTTCAGACCGGGAGCCACCTTTGGGGCAGGGCAATTTCCCATTACCCTGTAGAAAGCCTCAATAAGAACAGCCAGTCAGCTGGGTTTTGTGAAGCACAGTCCATTTCCAACCTTTGATTTATTTAACTGGAAGGACCGTGAACTTCTTATAGAAAATACCCTTTCCAAAGGACAGAATTGTTATTTTCGTTTTCGCTACCCACCACCCTTCATGGGCAGGCATTCATAGTCTCAGTATGATGCTTACTGGCAATGAGATGATGGTCACCTACAAGGCTAGAGGTAGCGCACGAGCGCCACCGAGTGGATCCAAACGGCACACCTGAAGCCTGCTTGGCAGGACCCAGTGTTGAACCACACCTGGACCCTAATGAAGGGATGCCCCACCCACTACTGTAAGTCCATCCTGGCAGGACTCTGGGAAGGGGTACCCAGCCAAAAGTGCCTAAAAAATTTCAAGAGATTCAGCAATAAACAAGTGAAGACCCCTCCGAGTTTTCGGGGAAAATTTACCAGGCGTTACACTAAGCAGACCCTGAGGCCCCAAACACTAGAATGGTAAACATGGATTTATTGGACAAAGTGCTCCAGATATCAGGAGAAAGTGACAGAAACTGGATGGTGCCTTTGGAATCAATCCTTCTGGGTTGGTGGATATTGCTCTTAAGATATTCTACAGCAGAGAACAGTAAGCAGAAAACATAAGGTACAAAAAAAAAAAAAAAGAGCCGCTTTTCTGACTGCAGCATTGGATTCCCAAAAAGAAAGGTAAGTTCCCCCTAGGCAAGGAAAGGTGCACTGACTGTAGAGAGGAGGAACCTTGGAAAAGGGAATGTCCCAGACGAAAGAAAAGAGGGCTGAGGAGGAGAAAAGGGTAGTGAGGGAGGAACGCTTGGATCATAAATGAGGGAACCCAGGGCCTGTCCAGGATGCGCAGCACCCAATTCAAATATCCCCACTGGAGCCCCAGGCACAACTGACAGTGGGGAGCAAACTGATTGACCTTCTAGCAGACGTGGGTGAAACCCATTTCATGCTAAATACCAAAATGGTACACAGAACATCCCAGACCACCCCCATCACTGGGGTATCTGGAGAAGCACAGAGCCAATCATTTTTACAACCATTGCAATGTTAATTAAGAGACCTGACATTTAAACACAGTTTCTTGTATACGTCTGAACGCCCTAGTCCCCTCTTGGGTCGAGATCTCCTTTGTAAAGCTAAATGCACAAGTGAGACTTTCACCAGGACAACTTGATATACGGGTCCTGCCAGAACACATTTTAAACCTACAGATGGCTCTCCCAGAAAAGGAGACAGACTTCTTTGCCCTGAGGTCTGCAAAAAGGTAAGACCAGAAGTGTGGGCTGACGGTACCTCAGGAAAGGTTGAAAACTCAAAGCCAACACAAATCCCATTGAGAAAGGACGCTGGGACTCCTAGCCTAAGCTATCCTCTGAAACACGAAAAGGAAATCTAGCTAATTCTTGAGAGATTTTTTAAAATGGGACTCATCAGATCTTGCAAGTCCCCATACAACACCCCCATCCTCCCGGTTAAAAGGCCAAATGCAGCAGAGTATCTCTTTGTTCAAGACTTGAGGGCCATTCATGATTTAGTCCAAGACCTGCACCCTGTGATGATTTTTTTTTTTCTGCATCTCTACTGCAGAAGAGTTACAGTAGCTTTTTGCCTCTGAATGGCAGGCCCCAGAAACACCGGTAACGCAACAGTGTGGCTGGATAGTCTCAGGGTTTCAAAATTCTCCCCCTTAGTTTGGAGCAGTGCTGGCTAAGGACCTCAGGAGCTTGACAGTAGACGAAGGGCTCTTGCTCTGATGGGCGGATGACGAGCTGCTAGTGAGCGCCACGCATGAAAAGCGTCTACAGAATAGCATTGAAACTCTCAACTGTTCGGCTGAATGTGGATGGAAAGTCTCTTCGAAAAAGGCTCCAGGTTTGTCAAGCAGCAGGTCGCTTATCAGAGTTTTGCTCTCTCCCAGAGACAACGAGGTCTTTTGCCTGACAGAAAACAGGCGACTGCAGACTTAGGAGTACCCGAGGCCGCAGACAACGGAGGGGTTTTTTTTTTTTTTTTTTAAGGAATGGCAGGATTCAGGATCTATATCCAACAGAATTAGAAGCTCATACTAAAGTCCCTCTACCAGGCTCTAAAAGAGTGCCAAACAGCCTTTGAAACCATAAAAAAGTTCATCTCAGCCCCAGCTTTGAGGCTACCAGATTTGAAAAACCCTTTCAAATTATACATCCATGAAAAACAGGGCGTAAGTCTTGGGGTATTAACTCAATCTCTGGGACGCATCCTGCGACCTGTCGCCTACTTCTCAAAACAACTAGATCAGACAGTTAAAGGAGGGTCCTCTTGCCTTTGGCTGCCACTCGTGGCATACTTCAGGAATCCAAGAATTAACCCCTGGGACAACCCACCACAGTGTCTGTCCCTCACCATGTCCTTTCTTTACTAGAACAAAAGAGGGGCTATTGGCTGACTTCTGGGAGAATGGAAAGTATCAAGCCACTCTCCCAGACTATCCCAGTGTAAGAGTGCAGGTCACTTTGCCTCTAAATCCAGCCACATTGCCCCAACGAATGCTGCATGATCCCCAGAGCATGGCTGACTGCCTGCCTGTCATCGAGCTACTGCATACTTCAGCAGACCAGGCCTAACAGATGAACCCTGGCTGAGCTGAATTTTGGAACTGGTCATCAGTGGGAGGAGGTTCACGGATCAAGGAAGTCAACACACTGGGTATGCGGGGGTAACTTAGAAGAAATTGAGGCCCTGCCCTCGGGGAACTCAGCTCAGAAGGCAGACATCATTGCTCCGACAAGGACCCTCCTACTCACCAAAGGGAAGAGAGCAAATATATAGACAGGCTTGTGATGGATTCTCTGCAGTACGTGCTCCCAAGGCAGTCTGGAAAAGAGAGGGGCCTCTTTCCCTCAAATAATAAAGACCATAAAACATGCTTCTGAAGTCCCATCACTGCTAGAAGTGGACCACAAGCACTCACAAGTGGCCATAAACATTGCCCGGGCCAAAGAGGTGAGACTCATAAAAAACGCAGTCAGTTAGCTAACCAAGCGGCAAAGAAGGTGGCAGAGGAAGGTGACCACCAAGCCATGATGAGTCCGCTGCTCCCGCAAACTGGTTTGTCAAAATATCAGCCAGAACATTCTGAAGGGCCAAAGAAAGGGCCAAAGGGTGGGGTCTCACTTTTGATCACACCTCGCCCGGCTGGAAATGTCATGCACAAGAATTGTTTTGATCCCTGACGCCCCTTTGAACACCGCGTTAACGACACTTTGCTGACGGTGCCCATCGCGGGAGGGAGGCCACCTCACAATGGACTCAGAGTGTATCATAGGGCCTAACCTGCAAGAGACCGTCCAGCAAGTCAGTCAGAACTGCACGATCCGATCTAAAAATAACCCGAAGACTGCCACTAGACGCCCCGCAGATGGGAGCTGAACACAGTGCCCCGCTGAGGACTGACGCATAGACTTCAGTCAAATGCCCTGAGCCACAGTAAACTTTATACTTGTTAGTGTTTATGGATACTTTTTCGGGATGAGTGGAGGCATATCCCACCAGGGCAGAAAATGTCTCTGAAGCAAAGTCCTCCTTACAGAAATCATCCCCCAATCGGACTGCCGAGCCCCCTTCCAAGTGACAACGGATCTGCTTGTCTCCAGCATAACCCAACAAGTGTCTAAAGCATTGCGTGTTGACTGGAAACTTAATTCACCTGGGAGACCACAATCAACAGGGAAAACAGAAAAGAAGTCATCCATGAAAAGAGCATTGCTAAAAAAAGTCAAGAGACTAGTTTCGCGTGGGATGAGACCTTGCCAATTGCCCTGCTAAGGATCAGAGTGGCTCCCAGGAACAAACTTAAGCCCCTTTGAAATTTTGGACGGCAGGCCATTCCAGGTGTCTGCCCAGGCGGGGAAATCATTGATGCTTTAAAGGACCTAGCTGGTGCTAACTATGTCAAATCGATGGCCACTATACTAACTTCTGTTTATACGTTTTGCTTCCAACAGGTCTGTCTCTCCAACTGAAGTCACCCTGCACCCTTTTCAACTAACCCAGGCACCTCATCCTCCTTAAAAGCTGGAAAAAGCAAGGACCCAACCATCCGCTGGCTGTGAAGTGGACCGGAGGGGGCCGTATGAGGGCTTGCTGACCGCACAGTCATCAGTTAAGCAGCTGGGGTTAAGCTGTGGCTTCGCCACACCTGTTAAAGGCAGCATCCACAGCAGAGGGCCAAGGGGCACCCTCTAGGGTGGAGGAAACTAACAGGCAGTGGACTCGAGAGCCTCTGAATGATTTAAAGTTTCTCTTCAAAAAAAACAAACAAAAAAAGGTACATAAGGAAAGCATGTTATTCTCTAAGTGTTTTGACTATCCTCCTGGGAACTTCCTCCTTTCCCTCAGCTTGGAAAGATACTTTTTAGAATTTCCTGCATCAGTAGCCTCTTCTGCTAATCCATCTCACAGCTGGATATGGCATCCCAAATCACATTCTGTTTGTCATCATGGGAACCCCCTAGTTTACCCCATTTATGATTTTTCCAGTATCTCCCTGTGTTGGTCTAGAAATCCCCAGACCACCCGAAGAAAAGTCTATTGGGTCTGGTGGATACATCTACTAAATGATGCTGTGAAACCACCGTGTTTTTATTTAGTGACTCTCTTTTCCTTATTTCATTAAAGATGCTTTTGAGTATGTAGAATGTGAGGAGGATTTCCGCTTTCAGCGAGGTATAAAGGGAGAAAGTACATTACTGATCTGCGCTAATCACGCTGATCCCTGGTTTAGAGACAGCCGTGTAGATATTCTCTTCCACGGTTTTGTAGCCTGTGCCCCAGAAGGACACAGATGTGTGTGTTGTCAGGAAAATATGCCACGGGCACATGACTGCGTAGGGAACAGAGCAGACAGGAGCTGCTGTCCATTAGGGGTCCTTGCTATGCGTTAGGTTATATGCTTGCTGAGCAGGGAGGGGGCCTCTTGGTAGCAAACTCCACATGGTGCACCTGTGTGAGTTCTTTCTCTGATGTAGAACTCACATTGGCAGAATTCGACAGGAGTTTGGCTACAATAGCCTTCAGACCATCAAAATGGGTCTCAACAGGCAGACTGGTTTTCTGCATTGTTTTCCTGGGTCCCACAAAGGGTCCAGTCAATGTTTTTGGGTATTTTAAGCTTGGCCTGTCCCTCTTACTAATTGTTATTCTTGTCTAACTCCTACTCAGTGTTGTCATTAAGTGCGGGTATGTCGTTCAAAAACCACAGATCACAGTGCAAACGTGACAACGATGTTTGACAGAGACTAGGCAGGCTCACTGACCCTGGACAGTTAACAAGGGGAAAGAAGTGCCCCGCTGATGAGGAACAGGAGATTTCTCTCATCTCACAACAGGCTCCTTAGATCCCAAAGACACTCCCCAATATCCCCTCCTTTGTTCCCGCCTAAGTTTCTGCTAAGTGCCTTTTGTTTCAGGGCTGAGCTGAGGGAGGATGGAGACTAGCAGAACGAAACTGCCACCACCAGGATGAAGACATGGTGAAGGACCTTGTAATAAACGACCCCGCAGCCCGGCCTGGGAGCTGGAGCTGTCCTGACCGGCTACTTGGCAGACGGCTCCCGACTCGAGTGTTTCGTTTTTTCCCCTCTCCAAGCAATAAAAGCAGGTGTTTTTCACTTTGTCTTTCTGCCTCATTTGAAAATTCTTTCTCACTCTGCGGGCAAGAACCCACATATTTGGGAAGCAGCCTTGTCTACCCATTTGGTGGGCTTTTTTGGTTTGTGGGGGGTCCCTCTACCTGCAAACACCAGACACAAAGAACACTTTCAATTTCAGGTTGATCAATTCCACTCCACAGTCACCCCTTCCTCCACCCCATTCAGCACGAGTGGCTGTTGCCCCCTTTCCCCACAAGATTGTGGAACGGTGGTGACAGCGGGGAACTGGAACAGAAGACAACTAACACCTTCTTGAAAGCGCCTCCCTCATTCTTCAGCCTTCATATTCTACTACTTTAGCCCTGCAGGTCAAGAGTGAAACACTAGAGAAAAGTGGCTTGTACCTAAGTAGCCCATTAAGTTCCCTTAAGAAAGCTCCCATCCCGCAGTCCCCGATTAGCTCTGTTACTTGTAGAGAAGTTTCTTTCAGCCTAGAAACCTTGCAAATAAGCAGAGAGAAGACAGGTAAAGTAAAAACTGCTGCTAACAACTGATGAGAGCTAACAATGCGGAGTTTTGCAGGAGCCCTGTGATCCCGCCCACGTGAACAAGCAGGACAAAGAAATGTTATGCTTTCTTTGAAGGCCAGGTGGCTCCAAGAAGCCTGCAACCCACCTTTACCCTTTAATCTTAAGCCCTCCGGCCTCCCTTCCCCTTTTCCCTCCTCAGTTTGTTGGCTCTCTGAATAAAGTTGCTATTCCTTGCCCCAGTACCTTGTCTCTCAACAAGGCTGGGTATTGGCCTGTGACGCAGCGAGCGGACGGGCAAGGACTAGTACAGACCCATCCTGCTTTCACACCAAGGCTCCCCTTTCATTTCACCACCTTCTCACTGGCTGGTTTTACTTGTCATTTTCGTTCTCTTAGGTGTTTCCCTGCCTTCCTTCAATCCCTAAGTTTCACGTTTTAGTTTAGTTCTTCCTTCACTTCTTTAGAGAGTTGTCTTTCAAAGAAAAAGAAAGAAAAGAAAGGAAAGATCTAGTTCCTGAGTTCAATCAACCTTTAAAAAAATGTCTCCCTGCTTTCCCCCTTTCTGTTCTTAATTTTTGAGCTTCTGGTTATACTTGGGTTATCCTGT
Organism: Camelus ferus; assembly: GCF_009834535.1. Lineage (NCBI taxonomy): Eukaryota > Metazoa > Chordata > Mammalia > Artiodactyla > Camelidae > Camelus > Camelus ferus. Next base: position 18,331,467 of record NC_045702.1, read on the forward strand.
TACTGAACTAGCTTTGTCTTGCTCGAGGCACAGAAAACAGAGACGCCGAGACTTGAGGCAGAGTTTCTACTTAAGATAGACAAAGAGAGAGCACGGAAGAAAAAAACCCTCACCCCCTCCCCCCCGCACAGCGAGGGGCTGCGGTATTTATGGGATGAGGCCTAAAGCAGCAGGGCGCTGTGGGGCGTGGGGAGCGCGGGGAAAGGTGATTGGCAGGTGCGGGAGCACCATTCTGCGCAGGCATCACTAAGCTGCCGGCCTCTGCGTGTGTCAAAGGTCACGGGGCGCCCCGCGCATGCCCAGCGGGAGGGTGGCCGGTCCCTGAGTTAACCAGCTCAGCTGAAGTAGACGCAGCTGAGACTCCAAGTTCCTGGGAACTAAGTCAGGCCAACATCTTACTGTTCAGACTACAGGCTGCTTGGAGAACATGCAAGTGTTAAGGTGACCGTGATTAGTGAAGGCAGGTGGAGTGGATTTAACCCATGGCTTTACTTGTTGAGTGTGTTTAATTCTGTTGGGTGTGTAGACTTGGAATTTTTTTTTTTCTGACTCGTGATTATTTGGGGTGGGGGGAGGGGGTAAAAGGTGTGAATTTTCCTCTAGTCCATGGATTTTACCTTCCTCTTCATTTTTGTGATGCTGGGTGTTTCACAATACGCTCAACTTAATGGTATCCTTTTCCACTGTTGGAGCAAGTGGAGACACTTTTGTAGCTTTGCTGGTTGCTTTTCATGATGGGGGTTGTGAGTCCTCTTACTTTGTGACTCTCTTCTGTTTTGCAGGACTCTGTAAGTCCCCCCTCCCCTTTTCTTCTTTTTTCCTTCCCACTACTCACGTGCCAGAGGAGCCTTCTTCCTAACTTATTTACTTTTGTTCCCTCAGAAGCTGCACATTCGGAAGAGGATCGCTCTAAAACACGTGCCAGGTGCTTTTAAAGGAGTGTGCATGCTTTGAAAGCTTCTTCCTGCAGTCCCGCTCAGGTCTGATCTGGGGTTCATCTGGTGGTCCCTCCAACACCCTCTAACCACCAACCCCTTGCCCCTGTCACTGCCCCTCCTGCATCTTCGTAGCAGTTTGTCTGGTCCTCCTCCTGGGTGGGGAGGGGAGGGACTGGAGTGCTTGAAATAATTTGTAAAAATCAAAAGGCAGAAAATGCTGTAGTCACATGGTTTCTACTCCATCCTGGTGCGGGTGGACTTCTTGGTACACATGAATGTGAAATGACTTTCCTGCATCTGTCTGCTTTTGATTTTCTGAAATTGTTTCATCAAAGAAAATGATAATAAACAGTGTTCTGTAGGTGCCCAGCATTTGTTGTGTGATGAGAATTAAAAAAAAAAAATTCACTAATTGACACAACATTGTAGACTGAATATACTTCAATAAAAAAAACATTCACTGAGATAAACCTTTGAGGTGATGTTTCTAATGAACAATAGTTGGGGACCAGATCTATCTCTCAAATTCCAGACCAATTTATCCAACTCTATTTCCACCGTCTCTGCAATATCCTATAGCTGGAGTCTTCAGTCCTGGCATCCGTACCTGCCTGCATGGGCACTAGGCAGAGGACAAAGCCAAGATTATTCCAGAAGGAATAAGAATCAGCATAGCATGGTGTAAACATCACAGCCCTTTTGGCCGGACAGAGACAGAACTGGGTTCTCTCTTTCTTCATCCCTCTTTTTTTTTTTTTTTTTTTTTTAGTTTAAGAAAAGAAATGAACTCCTGGTACCATGTTTTCTTATGCTGAAAATAAAGTGTTTCCTTTGCTTGTCTTGGTGATTAAGTAAAGTTCTGTATTTAAAGCAGACAATAGAGGACTTACAGAGCACGAAATAGAGAGAAGTATGCACCAATAAATATTTAACATGACAAATTTTGTCCAGTTTTTCAAAAATCTCTACTGTTTTCCAGCGACAGAGTCTTAGTTCCTGAGCTTGGGCTGGGACGTGCCAAGCCTCCCCTCTTTCCATCTTCATCCCACAAAAAGCTTTATGGCTGATTGAACTAATCAAACATGTCACCTCCCCCAGGAGGCAGGGGGTTACCCAGAGGAGCCTGATGTCCACGGCAAGATCAGCGGCACGATGAACTTTCCAGCAATGGTGTCTGATGCTCAGCAGCGAAGAGGAATGGAAGTTCTGGGCTCTCTCGGCAACACCCCCAGCCGCGGGGGCACCGCCTACAGGAGAGGGGGACTCCTTGGTCCAAATGTTGGACCTCTTGTTTATTTTGTAACATGGAGGATGTAAACAGGCTCCAGTCTCACTTGAGGGTTCTTAGGGAAGTTGAAGTTTGAGGAAATCATATGAAAAAGGAAAAAGGGAAAAGAGGAGAGTGGTTAGGGATAGGACAGGAGGGAAGAGCTGGAAGGGAAGGACTAAAACCTGACACAAACGTACGCTTCAGGAGCGTGAGAGCCAGAAACTAACGGAACATTGTAAATCAACTATACGCCAGTCAAAAAAAGCAAAACAAAAAAATTTAAAATAAGTAAGAGCAAGAAGAAAATTGTAGAGCCATACACTAGGATTGTAATTTTATCAATCTTACAAATTTCTCTTGGTAAAAGGTCTCAACCTTTAATATGAACAAAAATCGCCAGGGGCTTGGAAAAATAATATGTACTCCTATAACTCACCTCCAGAAAGTCTGACTCTGAAATTCTGACTCTGTCCTAGAATTTACCTGCTTACCCTAACCCTCAGTGAGGCAAGTGGTCTCAGACCTCACTTTTTTTTTTTTTTTTTTTTTGCGTAGAGATTCTTAATAGGCTAAACTAATACAAAAAAAAAAAAAAAAGAGAGAGACCACTTTATTAAATTACATGTTAAAATTTAAGTAGAACAAGAAGAATGTTCCTGGGAAAGGGAATATTTAATGGATAGATTTAGGTCCTGGAAATTGCATTTAAAAAAAGAATCAATAGGAAATAAGAAACCAAATTGAAAACAATGTGAATGAAGCTGAGGGAGGAGAATTTCCCAGGGCTTAGGGTATAGTCAGTATTGGCAAATGCTTCAAAGCGATCACACCAGTCAGAGAAACAGAAATAAGTCTTTGTCCCAGCAAGCATATAATTTTAGTCCTCAGAAGAATAGTTTCATAAGAATGGAAGTAGTCCCCCCAAAGCAGAAGACGGCATTCAAAGCACTGACTCCTCTGTGACAAAAGCAAAGGGGTTAGTTACTGAGTAAGACTTGGATTTGGAGAAGAGCAAAAATGGACAGTAAGGAACATTCACTTTTGAGCTGCTGTTTCAAGGGGTCCGAATGAAGTTTTGCCTGGGACAAAAGTATATTTGGACTTCTGGGAGTAAGACAAGTGGGTTCAGCTTATACTGAAATAAGAGCAGATGTGACTGGGAAGAGTATACAAACTTTTCTAGAGATGAGTGGTGGGTGGCATAGAAATAACCAGTTTTGTAAAGAGATCATCAAATTTTAGAGGAGGTGTTTTGAATCCTTTATCTGCTCTACAGAATTGCACGGATCTCCCTAGGTAGGGGTAAAGCCACAATGCCTGCTTTCACCTACACTGATGTGGAATTATTGTCTCACTACAGTTTGGACCACACACCTGAGGGCTTTTCAACTGTCTGCATATCAATTTGCAGTTGCACATCAGATGTGTTTCCACTGAGTACATACATATTCATCTGTCTCCTTCCTCAACTCCATAGAAGCTAATTAGTGACCGGGGGGAGGAGGGGTCTGACATCGTCACACTTAAAATTAGCACGCTTTTTGTGTGACTTGGATTTAACTCCTAAAAAAGAAATTAACCAGAGTCTTCGCTTGGTCTGATATTATTCTAAAAACTAAGGATTTGGTCGCTCCTCTGATCCTTTCTCTTTTCCTAGGTTTTCTGTATCCAGCAAATGCAAGTTATCCTTCACCCCTCACACGTGGTGGATATCTCTTGGGTGTCCTGGCCCCTAATTAGAGAACTGAACTCCACTCTTTGGAATTCTTGATGCATAAGGTCAAAGTCACAGACTCTCAGCTGCCATGTTGTTCAAAATAACTCAACCCATTTGGCTAATGTTGAGTTTTCTAGAAGCACAGTTTTTAGCAAAACAGAATCTTTTTTTTTTTTTTTCCTATTTTCTGGATTTGTAATCTAGCATGAGAGAAGGCTGATCCTTCTCAATGTGGCTGGAAGGCTGACGTCTGAATCTATAATCATCTCATCACTACACGATTTAAGAAATGAAGGAGACGGTCTATAATAAGGGAGAACAAACGGAGCCAACACGGTGGGAAAAGAAATGAGCTGTCGAATGTGCCATGTCACAGGTTCAGGACTTCAGTCTGGTTTGTTCCAGAGAAAATCCTATGTTCTTGTTTTGGGGTTTCATAGGATATGCTTTAGCCTTGCAAGAAATTTCCATATGGCTTAAGACAGCTCTAGTTAGTTTCTGTTATTTCCTCTTTCAACCTGCTACACCACCTGCTTCCTGAGCTGGGCCAGGATGAGTTTGTGCATTAAGATCAGCTAATACTTACCACTGTGGATTCACTGCTGGCACAGAGATACACGGCTGAATCCTGCAGCGCCGCAGGCTGGATCTTCAGGGTACAGGATGAGTTTTGGTAGCACACAGCTGAAAACCTCTCCTTGGGCATCCCTGTTTTATCAAGTTCATTATTATTTTGGAAGGAAATCAAGAACTTGAACTCTTTTGCTGGGATCTGTTGATACCAGCAAACATAACTGTGTCCCTTTTTTGGGACACAGTACATTTCCGCTTTCTGTCCTTTCCCTTTGACCAGGTGCCCTGGAGTCTGGGTGACTTCTGCTTCAAGGAAGCCTGTGAAGAAAGCACACAGAAGTTGGAGCCTTCGTCCCTAAGGGAGTCGGCTGACATGGACAACAGGCTACGAGCAGGGGGCTGACAAGATCAGGACAGGAACTTACCTGCACCCAGGAGACAAAGGACCATGAGGCCGAGGACCGTTTGGCACATGGCAGAATCAGGAAAAGAGCAGAGGCATGTGGCTTTCTCCGAGGTTCTTTCTTCCCGGTGAGCAGCTTCTCTGTGACGTGCCCACTTCCTAGAACCGAGCAGTCTTTATATAAAGGCACACTTGCTTTTGTCACAGAGAAATCACTCCTTCAGATGCCGCCTTCAACTTGTTCATGGAATACTTCCATTCCTTATACTCTTAGGAAGTTATTTCCCTAAAGATTAGCATTGTATACTTACCGGGGGAAGAACTTACGTTCGCTTCTCTGCCTGCTTCTCTTGGAAGCGTTTGACAGTATTGACTATCGACTATGTGCTAAGTCCTGGAAATTTCTCTTCCTTCAACTTCATTCACATCATTTTCAACTACAATTCTTATTTCCTGTCCTTTCTTTATTTTTATTTTATTCTTTGATTTTTAATATTTTTTATTTGCAGTTTCCAGAACTGAAATCTATCCATTAAATTTAGAATCCTGCTCTGCACAAGTGAAAACCAAATGGAATATATGACACAACTCAGTCACTGGAAAACAGGCAGCACAGGACTCTGATTCGTCTCAAGTCAGAAACAAATGGGGGCAGTGTCTACACACAATGAGGAGGGAAAAACAGAGCCTGTAAATCTTCTGAGTTGATGAGACAGAAGTGAAAAGTTGGAACAAAGGCAGCTAGAAGCTGTGAGGAAGACCGCCAGAGAGGAAGGAGCCACAGCAGAACGCCGAAAATCTTCACAGGGATCAAAACCAATTTTTGTCTCAGCAATAAGCTGTGTCTGTGTAGATGGAACTTTAAAAACATAGAGGGAGACTGCAGAAAAGCTTAAAGCTTCAGCAGGATCCCCAGAAAGGTCACCCTTTAGTAGTGGGACAAAATGAGGCTAGAGCAGGAGTGGGCAAGTCACAGCCCGGGGTCTGGCCGCCTTTTACGTAGACGGTTGTACTGGGGTGAGAGTCACTTCCAAGATGGCAGCAGGAGGAGCTTTAAGTATCTGATTTCCAGAGAAAAAACCATAACCTGAAAATTTAGGAACAAGCATTTAAAACCTCTGAAAATTATCCTACGAGCATACAGCAAATGGAGAAACAGTTACTCAAGACAATCTACTAAATCTCAGGAAGAGCAGTGAGAGTCGGTGGCTTCTGAGCCATGACTCCCCGCCTCCACCAGCCCAAGCTCTGTGGCAGGAGCTCTAACCCACGTGGATGTGGTCCAGAACTCAGGGATCCCCCAGGTTCTCCCCAGGGAGGGGACAGGCTGCCAGGCCCTCTCATCCCCACCAGCCCTGCAGTGTAGAAATTCTGTTTCTGGCCATTACAGCCCCGAGGTCTGGGGTCCCTTCTTCCACCCAGCACCCACTCATAGCGTGGACTCTCTACTCCAGGAACAGTGGGCCAAGAAGACGAGTCCCCAGCCTTCCTCTTCCTGGCTTGCTCATAGCATGGAGAGTCCACGCTGGGAGGGGCAAGTCAAGAAGACCAGGGCATCCTACCCCACCCAGGGACCCACTCAGAGAGCAGGGGTATCATTTCAAGGGAAGTGCATCCCTGTCTCTGCCCTGGCCCTGAAGCAGCGGGCTAGGGCGAGAGGCGGGCCACAAGGACACAGAGCTTCATAGCTCTCCTTTGCCTTAAGGATCTGCCCAGCTTTGCTGCCATTTCTTAGAACTGTGCTGCAGCCTAAGACCTGCTTTCCTTCCTTCCTCCCTTTGCCTACCTCACTCCTTCCCGTCAGGGTCACAGATCTCCATCTCCCAGCCGCCTCCCATTTTCTCCCACAGGCATTTTCTCTAATAAATCCCTTGCAAGACTAACCCAGGCTTGGTATCAGCTTCTTAGAGGACTTGAATTAAGGCAGCTTTCTTAAGGGCCATCAGTATTAAACTCCGCTGAAATAACAGATATTCGTAACAAATAAAATAATAGTCCAGAAAATAGTTGGTTCCTGTAAGCCCATCTGATGGCACTGGATCTGCACAGAAGCTCTCTCTTCCAAGATGCCCTGGTTTGACTGCTGGGAAATGACATTGCTGAATGTAAATGAGAGAAGGCAGAGGAGGCCAAACGTGGGATGACTCAGAACCGCAGAAGAAACCACTGACCCCTGGATAAATGGAATCACGTAGCGCCTGCCCTTCCGTGACTGGCTTATCGCTCAGCGTGATGTCCTCAGGGTTTATCTGTGTTGTCTTGAATTGCAGCATTTCCTTCCCTTCAGCTGTATGTATACACCATATTGTACTTACAGTTTTGTGAGGAAGGTAAAGCTCATGTTAAGTGTTCTGACCACAATAAAAATTTTTTTTTTATTCTTTCTCCTTTGCTGTCTCCAAACTCTCAGAGCATCCAACATCACAACCTCCCATTTTTTCTATCAGATTCCCCCAAGAATTTCATTCCCTCCTTCCCTAAATGTGTCCTCACATTTTTAGTGACCGTCACACGCCCTGGAGGACAAGACAGTTCCCTGCCACTCTGCTTATCGACAGCAAACCACATCGACCACATCGGCAGCCCCTTTCCCTCTCCTCCTCCCCCATCACATCTCCCAAAACCGTCCACGTATGAGGATCAGACGGGGCACCCGGAACAGCAAGAGCATCTGTATCTCCAGTCCCGGGTCTCACCTTCCCTTCATCTGGACCAGAAAAGAGACGAGTCCGTGCTCTTCATTTCTCTCCTTGTATTTGCGAGGATGTGGCGTGTTTACAGAATCGGAGGGCGGGCTCCTCCGCCCCCTGGTGGAATGCTTTGGCCATTCACTCAAGATACATCCGTTTTATACATAGGCTGTATCCGTGGAAATAGGGTAAGTGAGAAGAGACCCCAGAGAAACCTGGCCTGAATACTTAATTTTATAGAAGAAAAAATTTTAATCTAGGCAGAAGAATAAAGAGACACAAGCTTTAATCATTAGTAGGCAAAGGGTTGCAAATGTGTGGAAAGCAGGACATTGAAGTTAGAGGGTCGTTAGCCCAGCTGAGAGTTTATAGCTGCCCTGGTTTTCACTTAACAGCACCAGAATTGGATGCTGGGCAGCACCTCTCGGCCTCTTGATGAGAGACTTGGAAGCTTGTGGTGTTGCTCGTGAGCATATGTGGCGACGGAATAACTACTGCACAGTCGGACCATGTACGTGTTCCTCAAAATTAAAGCGGGCACACATCCTCATCTTCTGAGTCCGGCATCGCTCACCAATGCCAATTCCTTCTCCCAGGGGTGAACTGTACTCACTCCTGCATCCATGTATTCAATCAGCCATCATAAATGTTTCAGTCTAGTAAAGGGTGTAAGTCACGTATCGGCCTTTAGAAAGTTGTTCTGATCAATTGCAGGAGTTTTTTTTTTTTTTACAGACAAGCTGCAGCATTTGATATTATTTATTAACATGAAAAACAGAGGGCAAACTCTAGTCATTTCAATATATCTTCCATAGCACTGCTTCTAGCTTTTGATATAAGTCCTATTGGTTCCACTTAAATGGTTCAGAGGACAGATCTGTATCCGGCAGGATAGTTAAATACATTGTGAATAATGCATGCTCCAGGTGAGTCACTGGTTTTCAAATCTGGCACAAATTTTTAGCAGTTCTCATTTTCCCTACTTGATGAGAAAACTCTGAGACCACATTAGCATGCCTACGAGGGCAGTTTCTTCCCCTAAAGGCAGGGATTCGTGAGAGTGGGGCAACCTCTCACCTGGGCCTGTCAACATGTTTCTAAGTCTCCAACTTAGATTAAACAAACAAACAAACAAAAACCAAAGGAAGAAAGTTCCTATTTATCTACTGAAGAGAACCGAACAGGTGATTAAGGTGTCCCGGGAAATTACCACAAACTGAACGTCGGGTAAGAGGAACCACTTTTCCCACTCTTGGCATAACTGTTGATGGTTTCTGTAGGTTTATGCCCAACTTCTGTCTACAAAGGCGATCACGACAGTCATAAACCACTTCCTCCTGTGGTTGTAAGAAGGGAGGGAGGTCTTCACAAGACCCTTGGATCTGGGAAACAGAGAGGTTTATGAACAGAGGGGAGGGAACCCTTCAGCTCTGTGTCTCTACTGCTGGCACAGAGATACACGGCCTGAGTCCCCCACGCCTGCCGAGCGGATGTCCAGAGAACAGGAAGAGGTGTTGAACTGCCTGGACTGGAAATTGTCAGAGGTGTCGGTTTCCCTGTTTAACTGTGTATTGTAGTAGTAAAGCAGCAGTTTTGGTGCTTGGCTGGGCTTTTGTTGGTACCAGTACATGGTATCATGATTCAGAGTCTGAGAACAATTCAGGGTCACTGGTTTTCCCGTCCTGGTCACCCAGTATCTTGGGGTCTGGTTGACCATGGCACCCACGGGACCTGCAGGGAGAGGAGGAAGATGCTGAGACAGTAAAGGAGAGTAACGTTGCCGCCACAGAGCTGGGGACGAGATAGCGTTAGTCAGAGATGTCCTTTCTGACCAGGACTCACCTGCTCCAAGGAGACAAAGGGCCACACAGTGGAGAAGCCTGGGACCCATGGCAGGGCCAGAACAGGACTGAGGCATCTGTCTGTTCCGCACTCTGGTCTCTGGCCTGGGAGGTGGGACTTCACTGCATCCCTGGTCCCTCATAGGCGGATGCGCCTGTGATGCTGCTGTTGATTGCAGCACGGCAAGGGCCCTGCTTGCTGTGACACTGTCCACGGCTTCCTGCTGGGCAGAGGCGCTGGGCTCAGCTGGGTCAGGAAGGAAGCGCTGTGGTGGTCCCTGACTTGCCTCTGTTCCTCTATTTGCCCCAGGTCCATCCAGGCTTCCCCTGCTCAGTCCTCGTTTCCTTTATCCTATAAGGCAGTTTCGAGGTTCCTCATTGCATCAGCAATTTTTGCTGAAGGCTCACTTAGAAACCTGTTGTGATAGTGACTTTGTGTTTTGCTGTCCCCAACACGGGTGGATGACTGATGTCTGCAAAGTAGCCTGACCTTCATACAGGCATCAAGCCCTGGAATCCCCCCATGTATATCCACTTTTCAGAGAGTAACTAGGAAATGCTCTACAACTTTTGTCCATCAGTGACACCAGAATGCCTCCTTGTGGCCGATAGAAAAGTGCCTCCAAGCAGCCTTCCTACACTGGCTGGAGGAAATCTGTGCGAAGGAGAGAGACGCTAGGGCTTAGAAATGTATCTGGCTCCTCATTCTGCTCCTACCAGAGCCAGAACCCTCCGGCCACCGCAACACCAGGGCCCCGATAAGCCTCACTAAGAATGCCAGCGCCCTATTGCAACAACTGGAAGTGACCTCAGAAATGTCCAGGACTGGCGGACACACATCTGTATAGAGTGCTGACCCGTGCTTTTCACACTAAGAAATCAGACACAATGGATAAAGGAAAGCTGACTTTATCTGTAACAACTGACCTGGCTATTCCACTCTAAAAAGGGATTTTTAAAAGTATTTGGGGGGTGGGGGTGGTATAGCTCAGAGGCAGAGCACGTGCCTAGCATGCACATGGTCCTGGGCTCAATCCCCAGTACTGCCATTATCAGCAACAACAAAAAAGACATCAAGACACCAAGACATTTCCCCCATTTAAGCCTTGATACCAGAGTATTTCAGCCTTCCAAAGCAACCCCAGTAGCTACAACCAAATGAAGTTTCCAAAGATGAGGATAAAAGTACTTGGAAGTAGATTTCTGCTAAACCAATCTATGCTAACTTAAACTCATTATCCGCATTTCCACCATTGTCAGGGGGCAACCTGCACAGCTGGAGTAAATGCATTTTGATTCACTATTTGTATTTCCATCAGGGAGACTTGTTTATCCTGTGATAAAAAGGCACGTAAAGATGTTGCCATAAGCATGGTCACGATCGCTCTTACATCCGAGCAGCAAGACAGGCAAGAAACCTGCTGTGACTTACACCAGCATAACACACACATATTTAAAAAAATAGATTAAATACATTTGCATAGACTGAGTTCTATGTAAGGAGCCCCCAAAATCCCCCAAATCACAAATCTCCCCATCCAGATTTTCTGGAAGTACTCTGGTCTTTCAAGAGTTAATTCTAGCTTTTCCTCTCTTCTCTCCCTGGGGGGAGGAGGCAGTGGGAAAGACTCCTTGTTTAGGGCTGCCCAAGCTGAGAGGAGACAGGGGAGGATGTGGTTTTGCACAGCAAGGACGCGACACTGAAGCACTGTGTCTAGGCTGCTGGCACAGAAGTAAACCCCCGAGTCCTCTGGCTCTGCAGGGTGGACCTTCAGAGTGGAATACGTCCCTTCAGTCCTTTCGGCAGAGAATCGGTCTTTGAGCATCCCCGATGCATCCCGTACAGTGTCTCTTAGGAAGGACATCAGAAACTTCATCTCTCTCCCCACAGCATGTTGGTACCAAACAAGATACTCATGTCCAGAAACCGGGTCGCATCTCACACTCACGGCCTGTTTCTTCTCTATGACCCTGTGGCTGGGGAACTGAGCGACTCCAGCCAACAGGTGTCCTGGGGGAAGAGACGAGAACATAGAATACATGACAAGAATGGACTAGGAAAAGGGCAAAGTGGAGATTTTCAAATTTCTAAGGACTCACTTGCTCCCAGGAGGCAAAGGGACACCAAGCTGAGAAGCCTGGAAACCATGGCAGGGTCCAGATAAAAATGAGATCTTTTCCAGGTGAGAGGCCTTGCGAGGGTGAGCAGAAATGAAAGCAAATTCATATCCTGGTGGCCCCCTAGGTGTGGCCTGGCAGTGACATCACCGTGTTAGCCGCTGTCCACCGTCTCAGGAGCTCCCTCTAGGAAAGAACAAATTTTCTCCATAAAAAAATCACCCCCTTGAGGGGTGATGAAGACCTGATACCCATAAAAATCGGCCTGTTTATGCATTTAAGTAGGTATTAACCTCATCTGTGTTCCATCTCTACCTCCGTCATCACGTCGCATTCTCCTCTTCCAGCGTGTCAAGTCCCCTCTGCCTCCCTCTTACAGGGGTACGATCGATTGCATTAGGGCCCAGCCGGATAACCTGGAATAATCTCTCCTTAAGATCTTAATCACACTTGTAAAGTCCATCTTTGCCGTCTAAGGCAACAGTCACAGGTTCCAGGGATGGGGACACGGGATGGGGGTCTTTGCGGGGGAAGTGGCACTGGGGGTCATTATTCAGCCAGCCACGCAACACAATATGTTTCGTTGATCAGTTTGGAAATGTTTATGGCTATCATTTTCCTGGAATACAAAGGAATCAACTTCAGCTGCAGGCTTCTTGCCCCGCCTGAGGTTTAGGAAGCAGCGGAGTGGAGGCCAAGAAGAAAGCACTGAGTCGGGGTCTGTCTGAGGGCTCTGAGTCTGGGGAGCAAGGACGATTAACAGCAACATCGCGAGTCAGCTTAATAGAGACTCTGGAGATCCAAAGGTGGGGAATTTATACATAAATAAGTCACAGGGATGTAATACACAGCACAGGGAATGAAGTCAATATTTTATGATAACTTTGTATGGTGAGTAATCTATAAATTATTGAATTACGATGTTGTACACCTGAAGCTAATATAGTATTTTAAGTCAACTAGACTTCAATTTTAAAAAGCATATATGAAATTAAATGGGACTTTTATTAATTGTTCTTAAATAATTTTATGTACTATGTATTAATCTGCAAAGTATTTCCCCTTTGACAGTTTATCTTAAGCATCCCTACCAGAATAAATAAATTACCTATTTGGTTTTCTTTTACTTTCTTTGTGCCTGTGAAGGGAAGCACAATACATGCAAATGAGATCAGATCATACATTCTAGGTCCATAACATTTTTTCAGGGCTTTTGTAGCCATCAAAAGTTTACCTATGATTGATGGATAAAAGTAACAAACTCAATTAAAAAACAAGAAATTCTTTCGGTAAAAGAAAAGGGGAGGGATAAATTGGGAGTTCGGGATTTGCAGATACTGACTGGTATATATAAAATAGATAAACAAGTTTATACTGTATAGCACAGGGAACTATAACTGATATCTTGTAGTAGCTTATGGTGAAAAGGAATATGAAAACGAATATATGTAGGTTCATGTATGACTGAAGCATTGTGCTGTACACCAGAAACTGACACAACATCGTAAACTGACTAGACTTCAATAAAAATATTAAAAAATACCTTGCAATGGCCTATAATGAAAAACAATATGAAAAGTAATATATACCTACAAATGAATTACTGTGCTGTGCACCAGAAATTAACACTGTTTTTTTAGAAGAGATAGAAATGGTTGAGAAGCAATAATGAAAAACAAAAGGGACATCAGTACCAATGAGGATCATTTACAGAAACCGGTAACACCGCTAGTTAATGCCTGCAAGAGACGTTCGATTCCCTATCACTCTACTTCCATGGGGAAGTCCGGACCCGGGGACGGTAACTCTAGGTTATGACAAGCACGATGGTGGTTATACGACAGCGCTTGTGTGATCCTGAATTTCCCGTGAAGCTTCAAACACAGGCCTCTTTAGAAGCCAATGCCACTGAAGCCTCGCGGACTGTATTAATATGTGGGCTGTAATGGAGCAGATGCAACATAAAATGATGGGCTTTGAAAACTCCCGCAACCCAGAATTAATTATACGTGAAACTCCAGAGAAGACTTTGTGGTCGTGGATCCCACATGTAGTTATTGCATGTAGACTCTTTCACAGGGAACAGTCTTTGGTCTTATCACCTCTACTGACATCTTTGACTTAATTAGTACAATTCTATTAACATTGAGAATATGATAAAAGGTTGGACCTAAGGGGCAGCAATTTTTAAAATTCTGAAATGTCTGGGTAAGTCTTTTGAAAAGAGAGAATGGTCCACTGGAAGCCTATGCTGATAATCACATGAGATGCTCCCAGGAGAGAGAGCTCACCTTGAAGTCAGGGTGGAGACAGGGGTCTGGCAGGGTAGACGGACCCAGTAAGACAGCCGTCATTCTTGGAAAGATGAGCAGATTCTACGCTGAGTTGTGTTGCCAGACTTTGTGCGTTGGATGAGGTTCTCTGCGTGCTCTTGTTCCAGGTGAAAATTACTATTTTAGTGACTGGTGAATGATGTATGTAGTTGAATGAACCTTTGCACTAAAGCCTCAGTAAGACACTGGGGATCAAGACACAGACTTGCAGTCCTGCCCCTCCAACACAGAGAAGGAAAAGGCAAAGGCTGAGCAAAAGGTTTCCTCGCGCACTTCATCAACAGAGATGCCACTCCGCAGGAAACTATACCTGGGAGTGATGATGGAGCGCACGGGGAGCAATACTAGGGTCTGCTTATTGCCTTGCTTGGTAAATGAAATGGTACAGAGCAGAAGCATCAGCAGCGGCCGGCAAGTATTTTAGGGTCCAACAGAAAAAGGAAAGAATGCCATGGATGTCGTGGTACCCAAGAGAGGCAACATCCTTTTCGGGGTGATGTATAGCACAGAGTAAACCAGGGCTGGCGTAGAGAAAGAATTAAACACTACTCGAGTACGTGATTCATCTTGTTTGCATTCCCACGTGAAAACCCGTGGAATCTCCCCAAAGTATGGGTGGGTGAGGACTCTGCAGGGGGCTCAGATCCTGGACTAGTCAGAGGGGTGTTGGGAAGATGGTATGACTGATCCTTCATTCATTAGCCCCGCACTCCTCAGGCACTCTGGTGAGTATGGAGATTAAAAAAAAGTACCCAATATAAGCATAGTCGCTGCTCTCATTAACTCCAACATTTATTCATGTACGTTTTAAACAGCAAACAATCGAGTATGTTAACTGCCCTGAGGATTGATGTTCAGGCTGTCATTAGAGCACAGAGAAGAACTAATTCAGTCAGGGATTCAAAGAAATCTTCCTGGAGGAAATGACTCTGAATTGGTATGTAGAGAAATCATTAATTAGGTGTCCAGGTAGAGGGAACATTCTTGGTGAAGACCCAGGGGTGAGTCAGCGTAGGACATGTTCAGGTCCCAAGGAGGGTTGTAGAGCGGAAGGCAGCTGTGTAACTGAAGGAAAAGGGACGTTCACGTTAAGGAAGGGAGACAGGTGCAAAGACCGCATCGTGGAGTTGTTGAGAGGCTTGTAAAGTAACATAAACTTCAGATGTCAGCCAAGTTAATGAAAGACGCTGATGAATTTTAAGCTCCAGAGTACTTTGTGGGTGGGGGCAGGTAGCAATTTGGATGGTGGTTAAGGAATCCAGGCGAGAGGCAGCATTTGCTGGACCACAGTGTTATCAGTGAGGATAAGAAAAGCTAGTAAAACTTGCAAGGAGTTTAATACTTAGAAGTGTGCAGGGAGGGTACATTAGGGGTGGGAAGGGAGTATCCAAGAGATGATGGGGACGACTTCTCCACCTTTGGCTTGGGCATTTGGGGGGATGGCAGACCATTTGCTGAGATGAGGAAAATGAGATAACAGATTTAGTAAACAACTCAGAACGTGCTGTTCCTCCAAGCTACAAGACTTGTAAGAAGAGGACTTGAAATGTGGGGTGAAATCTTGTTAAGTGAGTGAACTGAAAACACAATGTTCAGTTTGGGTAACAACGATCCTCAGTAAGGAGAAAGGATGGCAGTGTGTGCAAAAGTCTTTTTCTAGGAAAGGAAAGCCTTACCCCTGGTGCTAGACTTAACGCAGTTAGCTGGGCCTGCTTTGAAAAGCTCGTTGGCGCCAGAAATGAGCGGAGGGCACGTTGCACAGGGGCTGCGTTGCCCAGAGTCCCCACAGCTGGGGAGTCAGGGAAGGACTTCTGTGGGCACAGATGACGGGGGAAGTTTTTCCTTTTGGTTGGGTGGGGCCTCCCACGGGAGGCGCCTCCCTGCCCCTGTGGCTGCCCTTCTTGTGCAGACAGCAGCTGGCTGCGCCGCGCTGTGGATACGCTGCTGGCGCAGAGGTACAAGGAGGTCTGGGTGATGCTGGCCGACTCCAGGGTCAGGGAGAAATCCTTCTTCTCTTTCCGAGAAACAGTGTACCCATCAGGGATATCTCCCTTTTCAGTAAAATTAACATTCCGTGAGAAGTAGATCAGCCTGAGACCCAGCCCTGGGTCTTGTCGATACCAGTACATAGCCTCGTGGTTCATATTCTGAGAACAAGTCACTGTCAGCTTCTTCCTGGTCTCTGTGATGCAGTGTGTCGGGCTCTGGGTCACGTCGGCTTCCACGGGGCCTGTGGGGGAAGGAGACAGAGCTAGAGGCAGCCGAGGAGGCACCTGATGCTGCAGCCCTTAGGAAAGGGCTCGAGCTAAGACCTGCAAGCTACAGGCGAGGTTGCCCACGGGCTCTGGGTCTCACCTGCTCCCAGGAGCCAAAGCAGGACCCAGCCCAGGAACCGGGGGCCCATGGCAGTGTCACTCAGGCGTCTGCCAGCGCTGGGGGCTCTAGTTGGTTTCTGTGATGTCTCTTTCTCTGCAGCTACTTGGCCCTCAATTTCCCGAGAGAAGCCACACCCCTTTCCTTATAGGGAAACCAGAAGTGTAAACCAGGCGACTGTCCTGGCCAGCCTGGGCTGGCGAGGCTTGTGATCCCTGTCATTTTCCTCGCCCTCCTGGGAGGCTGCTGGTTTCTGTGCATTTGACAGCTTCTTATTAGCACCTTTTTTGTCAAAGTTGAAAAATATTTTGGATCTCTAAGATGGAAACTGGTGTAACGTATTTGATCATCACTTAGAAATATGAGAACGTGAAACATGCTATCATCAGAACTACACTTTTTCTAGGTTTCTACCTCTCATTTCTACTCCGCAGAAAAATTACAAGTATATTCCTGTCTTTGTATGGCCATGGACATATTTTTCAGCCACGACCTTTTAAAAGAGTCTTGTGTGAAAATTTAGCCAAATCCCCGTCATGGATTATTTTATTGGTCTGTATCCAGTTCAAGATCCTAGACCCAGGGCTCTTTTCTCGTTAGCAGCTTAAACTTAGTCACGAATGTGAATAACTGCTTTCCTCAAGGCTGGTGTTGGATGTATCTTTCTTCCCTTTCCTCCTCTCTCTCCTCTTAAAGGGGCTGTGAGAGGCAGAGGCGACATCTGCCTTCTGCAGCAACCTCATATTTATACCAGCAAACTCAGTTTCTTTGCTGCTTGGGGCGTGTGGCTTTGCTTGCTTGTGGTCTCCAGATGCGGCTCCACAGAGAGGGTTTCTGTCCCTGGAGAATCGTTAAGCCAGTCTGTGCTTTTCTGCTCTGCTCCCAGCCATGCGGAGCTCTGCCGGTGACTCGGGTGTCCCCGCATCATCTTAGCTCCTCCAGCAGCTCACAGATGGCTCCACTTTCTGGGTCTCTGTGCCCTTCCTGCATTGAGATAACTTCCCTGGGGCTGCCCAGAATATTTCCCCCCTTTAACTCCCTTGAGCTCTTCTTGGGCTATGTTGGAATCGAAGTATTCTTGAGAGGGGCGGAGGAGGAGAGGGAAGGAGACTGCCCCGTGCTCCTAATTGCTTCCCACCACAGCTAGAGCTTCACCGAGCCCCTCTGTATTTTGCTAAATCGTTATTATCTCCAGACAAGAAGTGGGTTCTCATCCCAGTTCTTGGGCTGCCGTCGAATCTCAGAGGTGGCTTTCTGGCCTCAGTCCCCTTCAGGTGGACATTTGGCTCTAACAATCCATGGGAGTGAGGGAGTCGTGACATTAACCCTACTCTAAGGAGGAGAGTTCTTTCTTTCTATATTTCTGCACCAATCCTTTCTGGAAAAGGCTGTAGGGAGCAAACCTGGTTCTACTTCCATCCTAGGTGTTCATGTTGTCCTGGCCAGTCCTCCATACCCTAGCTACGGGTCCAGGTACTCTCAAGAAAAAACCCCCAGCAGTTTTCATTCTCAAGAAGCTGCCTCAGTAAATAATTTTGTATTACCTAGTAATACCTTGTCATCCCAAACTGCATCTGTAGAAATCTTTCACAGCTTACCCACATCCACAAAACAGAAGGATCTATTTATGCTCCTGTCCATTGGATTTTCCCAGGTTCCGTGGTACTTCCAACATCGTAGAGGTGGACAATTACAACTCAGAGACTTGTACTTTATCCCAAGCATTTTCCATATTAGATTAACCCAAGATTTAGGAGGCTGCTGCTTCTATATTCCTACCCTCCCCCACTGGCTAATTCCCTCTCCTCAGACACCTGCTTCTCGCCTCCCTATGCCATGGACTGTGAGGCTGCTCTGGTCTCTTCTTTCTTCTTCAACATCAACCAAGACCCTAAAGTGATACTGCTGAGCTGAGTCCCCAGTATGTTTGTACTTAGAAGCCAGTTGCTGTATCTTCCCACCCTTCTTTCCTGGAAACTTCCCTTCCCTCTGATCTCTCCTTCCCAAGGCCACCACAGCCAAGAGTTTGGGGAACTTCACTTCCCCAACGCGGGCCAGGCTCCTGTGTCCCTAACAAAGGGACTGGGAAGAAGAGAGAATCCTCCAGGTGGCCAGGAGCTCTGAAACGTCTCCTCCACATTTTGCACATTGATGTAAGGCATTCTGCTCTACACTGTCCATCCCCATGTGTCTTACCCTGCGGGTCTTCAGTGCCTGCTCTCAGCCTCCTCCTCTGAGACACTGCTCAGTACACCTGCTGCGTCTCTCCTCCATCCTTCTTGGATGACAGTCTCTTGACAACAGTAAGTATGTCTGCCTTTATCCAACTGAGGAACCGTTTCTTTAAAACCCCTGTAGGAAGGACACATCTGTCCCTTTAATTATACAGCCATATTTGTTTTCCTGTGGGTGATCCTGAACCCAGACACAGACTATAGAATTTTCACCACACTTCAAATCCTGTTTTACTTATCCTCAGGCCGTTTTTGGTTCTGAGGAAGTCATTCTACCCTGTATATTTTTCTATACTATATGAGTAACCTTCGAAAGACCTTGTGAGATTTTAGTACTGAGTTTTCTTTTAATTGGTCATATAGTATCCAATTTTATGTACACTTGTCTTATCAGTGTCTGAAATGCAAGTGTATACTAAGTAATATGTTAACGCCCTCTAGTGGACTATCCCAGCAGTAGGCAGACTAATGGCCCCTTAAAGATGCTCAAGTCCTAATCCCCCCAACCTGTGAATGTTTAGATTGCAAAAGGGAAGGAAGGTTGTGGATGCAGTTGAGGTTGCCTATCGGCTGACCTTGAGCTGTAGACAGTAGCGTGGGTTATCCAGGGAGGCCCAGTCTAATCATGTGTGTCCTTCAGAGCGGAGAACCTTTCCCAGCTGTGTTGAGGGAGACGGGAGCGTGGAAGAAGAGTCAGAGAAGGAACATTGCTGACTTTGAAGCTAGAGAAAGCGAACCACAGGGCAAGGAAATCTGATTCTGTCCAAGAGCCTTCAGAGAAGAATGGAGCCTTGCCAATTTTCTGATTTTAGTTGAGTGAGACCCATGTTGGAATTCGGACCTCCAGGACTGTAAGATAATAAATTTGTATTGTTTTAAGCCATTAAGGATGTGGTTACTTGTTGTAGCAGCAACAGAAGACAATTATAATCACCAACACTAAAAATTAGTGGGGAGATGTGGTAAGAAAGCAACTAAGGCGGGAAAAGCAGAGGAAAGGATGATAACCTGGCAGGCAGGGCTCTGGGTGTTCTTGTGTGGGTGGGGGAGCTGGGGAAGGCAGGGTCACTACGTGTCTTGGGTTTTCCACTTTTGTGCAGAGGATGTGGCTGCGTTGATAAACTGCTGGTGCACAGGGACTCTGGTGTACCTAGAAGATTCAAGGATCAAGGGGAGATCTTTTCTTTTCTTTTCTCTGTCTCTCCACATCTCCATCCGCCCTCCACCCCAACCTTTCCCTCTGCAGTGCTTGAGTGTGTTTGTGTGGTCACCTCACAGTGGAAAGAAAGCTGGAAAGCCAATGGACTTCTTTGATATTCTCAGTAGCAGGAACAAATTCCAATCTCCTGCTATTTGGAGGGTGACTCCTTGGGTCACCCTGGTGGCTCTGTGCTCCTTAGCAGTGACCATGCACACCGTGTTGGCTATTGACTGTCAAATCACAGGAAGGATCTCTTCCCAACAGAATAGTCCATCCCTGAGGCTAGCAATGACTGCGGGGCTCCCTGCTGGAACATTCTGATCCTAAACCTGTGGAGATGAGGCATTTGCAAAACTGGAGCGTGTCAAGAACAGAAACTGGTAGCATCTACCTTTAAAAATGGCATCACCTGTCCTTTAAAAAAACTAAAAGTGAAATTACCATATGATCCAGCAGCCCCACTCCTGGGCATATATCCAGAAGAAACTCCAGGTTGAAAAGATACATGCACCCCAATGTTCATAGCAGCACTATTTATAATAGTCAAGACGTAGGAGCAATTCCCCAGTGACAGCCAACAAGGAAACCGGGTCTCTAGTCCCAGCACCACAAGGAGCTGAGTCCTGCCAGTCATAGGGATGAGCTGGGTGGAGGAGCGGGGCTCCAGAGAGAATGCTGCCAGATGACACCTTGATTTTAATCTCATGAGACCTTGAGCAGAGAACCCAGTCCCTCCCATCCAGGACTTCCGACACACAGAGCCATGACATGATAAGTGGGTGATGTTTTGACCTGCCTAATTGCAGTGATTTTTTACCCAGCAATAGAAAACTAAGACAGCTGGCTGGCACCCAGCATCCTCCCTTGGGGACTGTACAGTGAAAATTCTGCTCCCGGATAATCCCTGAAGACAAACACATTTCATTTCTTTCTCACCCCTCTCCGCTCCCTCTCACACACACACGAAGTTCTTCCTAAACCCACACATTGTCTGACAACTTTTCACTACCGTTGCATCCGCTTTTACTTATGCTCAGGCCACTGCATGTCTGAGGAAGTCCCAGTACCCTATCTCCCCATCCAACATGGTTACTCATTGAGACACTCATGGAAGAATCTTTGGCTTTTTATTTTTCTCCTTTCTTGACTTAATTGAACAGAATTCAGTTTCATCAAAATTTTCTTACAGCTGAACCTGAAAACTGAAGTTGGTCTTAGAAAATATTCACATTGGGTTAATATCCTTTCGTCTAGTAGAATATCAAAGAAGGGCAAAGACTTTGATTAGAATAGAGAGAGTGATTTAGACAAGAATGGGAAAAGGGAAGCAAAGAATATTAAGGTCAAAGGCAGGGCTTCAGTGCAGGCTTCTGAGGAAACTTCTAGTCGGGGTCAGGAATCTTGAGGACAGCACCCCCTCACTCCTCCGTTTGCCTCTCTTTTTGTGCGGAGAGGATGTGGCCGTGCAGCGCTTGGATTCACTGCTGGCGCAGAAGTACACAGATGTCTGGTTGGTGCTGGCTGACTGCAGGGTCAGGGGGAAATCGGCCTGATCTTCTCGAGAGACATGATACCCCTCAGGGACATCTCCTTGCTTAGTAGTTCTGGTACCAGTTGAGTAATAGATCAGCCGCAGCCCAAATCCTGGGTCTTGGCGGTACCAGTACATTGAATAATGATTCATCCTCTGTGAACACTGGAGAGTTAATTTCTGTTCTGTCTTCAGGATTCTGTGTCTTGGGGACTGTGTGACTGCAGCTTCTTTGAGGCCTGTGGGAGACAAAGCAGGGATCAAATAGAAACAGCCTGGGGAGCGGAGATGAGTGCTACCTTCTTGATGAAACATTTTGCTGCCGGAGCCTGGGAAGCCAGTGACAAGGATTCCTGACCTCTGCTCAGGACTCACCTGCTCTGATGAGAAAGATAAGAGCACAGCAGAGGAGCCTGTTGCTCATGGTGGCAGCAGATGGAGAACACTGTCTGCTCCTGGGCTGAACTAAGTCTCTGATGCCAACACTTTTCACCCACTTCCTGGCCCGAGACCACGCCCTCCTCCCTCACTGCTTCAGAAAGCATCGCAAAGCCTCTTAGACTTGACTGAATGTGATAATTTCATTTATCCAGGTCACATGACTGTTTACGCCCTTCCCTTGAAGAATTAGCATGGCAGGATTTGCCTCTGTGACTTTTCTGATTTCCCTTATCTTTTGTAATATGGGGGTTTTGCATCTTTTGAATTTTCTCTGGACTATTGTGGTAAATTGATGTGTGTTCCCTGGACCCTTGAGTGTTTTCTCGGAACACTTCTGGAACTCTTTTCCATTTTGTCCTTATGTCCAACCTCGACTTTCACTCTAAAAGTACTCTCGTCTCTTTAGCCAGCCTAATGTTATTCTTTTCCACAAACACTGTATGTGCTTTCCAACCTCTGTGCTTTGCACATAATCCTACGTCCTCTCTTTTTCCTTTAGGCTGATGCTTAAGGGAGTGAAAAGGTGTGGGGAAGGGAACGAAGCAACCAGACGTACACAAATTTAGGAAAATCTCGTAGGTGCCCAGAGCACGTTCAGAGAGGATTTCATATGCTGTAGCAACTCATCTTAGCAGAGCTTCCACCGATGGAAGTGGGTATGGACAAATGCTGATGTAAGGACTTTCAGCAGCTGTCTCCCAACTGCTCTGAACAATGCTTGCTTTGGGAAAAAAAGCATTTTAGGGAAATTGTGGGATGCTCATCACCACAGATGAACTGAAGCCCAAATGTCATTGATGTGACTTTCTGCAATTTAACATTATTTCTAGGAAGGTTTTTTTCCCACAAATTCTAGGTCACCTAGGATGTGGCAGTGAATTACTATAGATAAACTGCTAGCACAGAAGTGTGAGGATGTCTCTAGGACCTGGAAGAAACCCTCCTTCTTCTGGGAGACACTCATCAGGGAACCTTTTTCAGTGCTGCCCCCAACAAGTGAGCAGGGGGTCAGCCGCAGCCCCAACGCTGGGTCGTGGATGCTCTAGAACATTCTGTCATGACCAAAGTCTGAAAGACATTCCAGAAAAGCTTCTCCCCTGTTCTTCTCTAGGTTCTGGATTACTCTAACCTCCAGGTGACCTGTGGGAAAAGGATGCAGAAGGTACAAACTGTGTCCATCAGGAAGCCCAATGTTTTGAGCATGACAAAAACAAACAAAAACCCTGTGCTGGTGCCTAGAAATCCTAGGGTCTGAATTCCCCTTGTGCTCCAAGACCTCATCCACTTCCAAGAGATAAACTGAGAGCCTGAGCCTCGTGGCAGGATAGGAGAAGGAACAGGTCTTCCTCCAGCTGTCAACAGCCCATCGGTTGCTTGCCTGTGATGTCACTGTCTCCGCCCACACCCACAGTCCCACATCTACACAGGTGGTGTCTTCCCTGCCTTTCACAGAGCACCACTAGGCATTCGACTTTCCCGACCAATTCAGATTGGGGAAAACAATCACTCTTTTCGGTTAATACTTGCTATTCCTTTGCATTCTTTC
The DNA here is from genome assembly GCF_009834535.1 of Camelus ferus. Taxonomy (NCBI): domain Eukaryota; kingdom Metazoa; phylum Chordata; class Mammalia; order Artiodactyla; family Camelidae; genus Camelus; species Camelus ferus. Next base: position 18,354,676 of record NC_045702.1, read on the forward strand.
TCACTCAGACTCAGTTCTTCATCCATGACACGCCCTAACAACTACCACTGCAGCAAAGTAAGTGGATAACATGAAGGTTCCAGAGGGAGACTGCCTAGATCTGAATGCTGGTTCTGTTACTTACTCTCATCTTGGGGAAGCGAGTGACTTGGTTTGTGCCTCAATTTTATGATCTGTAATTTGTTTTATTAAAAGTATGTACCTTATAGAGTTGCTGTAAGGATTAAATGAGTTAATATGTTAAGTGGTTATAACAATGCCTCGTACACAGTAATCACTCCTTCAAATTTAGCTTTCAAATTGGTAACGAGTTGTACTGCTACTAACATCATCATTTATTATTGAGTCTAATTTTGTGCTGGGGATTATAGTAGGCAATCTGCATTCATTTTCTTGACTAAATAAAACCTGGGAGTCCCGAATTATTCACTCCACTTCTAGACTAGGAAATTGTCTTTAAACAGGTTAAGTAACTTGGTAAAACTAGAAATTAACCGGATAGTCTAATTCCAAAACCCGTACTTTCAACTGTTAATGATGAAATTTTCAAGATTTTCTACTCTGTATATTCCTCTCTATTTTCTCTCTCTTTTAAAGAGTTTGACTGGAGACTTCTTACTATGGGAATTATTTTTCAATTTACTCCAGCTTCTATAACTAAATGACACTTAGTAAGCTATCCCCCAACTGCCTGAAATTCAACAGTAGCACCAAGCTGATGCCTGCCACTCTGATGGCCCCTCCAGTGGCAGGGAGGGGATTCTCCTAGGAGAACTGCCCTCCTCTGAGCCGAGGGATCAGTGTGGAGTGCCCTGCTGGAAGATTCTATCCCTGAACCTGTGCAGGTATGACATTTACAGAAGTGGGCCAATTCTGGGGTTATCCACCCTTCAAACTGAAATCACCAGAATAAAATATTGTCTTTATTCCATGCCTCTTTTTTAGCCCTCTCCACAGAGGGGTCTCCATCAGCCTCCCATTTTAAGCTGCTTTACAACAGGGTTTTCGTTCACTCAATTAGGGAGGAGAATGAGACCTGGGACATGGGAGACTGGAGCAACGAATAATTTTGGGGGTGAGTAGAGAATAGTGGGGCACAAATTCAGGGTCAATTCCAGGAAAATATATTTGACTCTTTTTTTGTTTGTTGAATACATTTTTATTGAACAGCTACTATGTGCCAGAGCTACGATCAGACACTGGGATACAAGCATGAACCCAAAAACGCCTCTGCTCTCATGAAGCTTCTAGTTTTGCGTCCAGTATATCTCAACAGTCCTGGATCCTGGGGTTACAACGTAAAAGGATATGAAGTCCAGTCTCTCCAAGGCCATGCTTGCCTGTGAGGAGTGAGATGGGGCCAACATTTCAAGCTGGATTATAAGGACAAAAGTTGGGGTTTCTTTAAATTGATGTAGGACCACAGAGAAAATGAATGATTTATCTTTCTGGGAAGGAAGGGAGGACTTCACAGAAGTGGTGTGGTTTTAAGTAAGATTTGTAGGAAAAGAAATAATTCTCTGGTAGACTAGACAGAGGGACCAGCATAGGAAAAGTCCAGGGCCTTATGACATTTTCGGAGTTTAGAAAAGGTTCAGTACAGCTGGAAAGCACAGTTGAGGGAGGATGTGAATAGCTGCAAAGAAGATAAGTTTCTCCTCCTCCTCGTCTTTACCCTTCAATGAAAGTGTGCAAGAGGAGCAGGAGCTGCTGTTTTTGTAGCAGAGGGAGGCTTGGTGTTGGCTGTGTACAAGTGGTAGCTGCTCATAGAACAGCTCACTCACTTCTTTGCCATGAATCCAGCAGTTCACCCGGCATCTGTTTAAGAAGCACTCACCATCATCGGCATCAGAACCCAAACTAGATCTTTCTCCTACCTGAGTACAGCGAGGATTTTACTGCCTCGGCATCCAGCATCACCCCCAACACTACCCAGCAGGACAGACATCCGTCCACCCTCTGAGACTTTGCTCTGCTTTGTTTCTGTCTGACTTATGCCCTGTGAGCATTCTTATTCAAAATGTATCAGGAAAACCAGTAGCCCAAAGAGACTCTGTTTGGGAAAATAAGACAGACAGTGGTGAGGGAAGCCTCCCATACTGCTATTTGGAACATGGGGCTGGACTGAAACAGATGAAGACTTCTTGTGTCAGGACAGTGATGACTGGAACTGTAGGAGTGAGCCCTGCAGATGAGAAGAGTAGACCACGGAAGGTGGAGAGACAGCTCGTGCAAAGGCTCAGAGGGGGTCAGAGAGCATCGGTTCAGTGATGCTGGAATGAAAACCAGCAGGGGTGAGGGGACTGAAGGCCAGCTAGATCTCCAGAGTCCAGACTGTGAAATACCTTTGTGTCAGGTTAAGATATCTAAATTTTACCATGAATGTAAAAGAGAAGCATAGAGAATGTGTGAAGGGGCTGGGAGAATGATCAGATTTGTGTATTATGCATGTCACTCTAGTGGCAATGAGGAGGAAAAGGTGGAAGAGGACAAGAGGCAGGGAAGAAGCGTTCTTTTTTAAAAACAATTAAATTAATTAAACTTTTTAAATTGAAGTACAGTCAATTACAACATGTCAATTTCTGCTGTACGGCATAATGTCCCAGCCATGCATATACATATGTATATTCATTTTCATATTTTTTTCATTGAAAGTTACTACAAGATCTTGAACATACAGAAGGATTCGTAACCCTCCAGGCGTCGCGTCAAAACACCTGACCGTAGAAGACACGGCTCCCCGATTTCGCTGGTTTGGGCGCCTACAACAGAGGGTGATGAGCCCTGCGGGGGATAAGCTGAGCTGAGGAACCTATAAATTAGGAATGTGGGAATACCTAGTAGATGGTTCACAGAACTAGCTTGGAACTAACGAGAGATGCAACGTGAATCGTGGATTGGATAATATTATCCAAGATGCACGTGCAGATCGAGAAGACAAGAATAAAAAGTCCAGAAATCAGGATAAAAGAAGGAAGAGAAGAGGAAGAGCCCACACGAAGGACTGCAAAGGAGTGGACAGTACTGTGGGGTTCAAACGTAAAGAAAGATAACCAAGTGGTGTCCTTTACAATCAAATACGTATCTTGTTCTATGGATCGTTTTCTCACAGGCTGAGTCCCTTCAGAGAAGAGACCAAGACAAAGACTCCGCCTGGCTTTGCTCTCCGGAAACCTCAAGACGGGGGGGTTCACATCTGGGCCAGCAGCCACTTCTTCTCAGGGGACAGAGGGCCCCAGCGCCGACAGCGGGACTTTCATCCGCTGCCTGAGTAACAGCACAGTTATTCACGGTCCCGGGTCTGGCCTTGTGTGGATGCAGGCCCAGTTCTGCAAGATTCGGTGTGTCCAAGCAAGAAGCACTGATCTGTGGAGTAGCTTCCCAATGGCCAGGACGGTCTCCAAAGGGGTCCAGGGCTAAATACAGGGAAGCTTTTGGAGGGTTTTCTTTGCAACTACAATTTCTGTTCCTTGTGTCTCATGTAGATTTAGTTAAAACTCCATTCATTTCGAGGTAGGATTGTGAAAATCATCAGTTCACGTCCTTCTGTGATTTCAGTGTTCAAAGCCTCGGAGTGAGGACCCGAGGGCTGAGAAGAGGGACTGCGTGGGAAAGGAAAAGGCTTTTGAGCCGCTGTGTGTGAAGTAACACGCTTTACGTGAGGAAGGAACCGTTAACCAGAGATGACGGTCTGTGGAGAAAATCAAAGGAAGCGTTTCCTGTTTCCTCCCCTGCAGGTCGCCATGAGGCAACCGTCAAATACCATCCCACTTATCTTGCTGGACACAACTGGTGCCGGCCTCAGCAGGGCGGTGCAGGAGGGCGCAGGGGACGGGGCAGTCCGACCACGGCTGGACCATCCCCCCGCTTGGTCGAGGCCGACCCGGGCACAGCCCTCTTCCCAGCTTGCTGCTCAGACCACACTGGCCGCTCAGGGCTGGGGAGTCGGTGGACACCTGCAGTGGCTTCTGCAGTTTGAGATGAGGTTTATGAAGGTGGGGCTTCCTCACTTCTGCGAGGACCTTTTTTGTGCTGTCTGTAAGTGCCTGTGCAGTGCTGTGCATTCACTGCTGGCACAGAAGTATCTAGATGTCTGTGAGGGGCTGGTGGCCTCCAGCGTCAGAGGAAACTGGTCCTTCCTTATTCTGGAGACAGTGGACTCGGAGGGGCGATCTCCTTTCTCTGTGGTGTTAACCCCGTGTGAATAATGGATCAGCTGGGGTTCCATTCCGGGGTCTTGTCGATACCAGTACATGCTCTCGTGGTCCATGGCTTGATTACATTCCAGAGTAATCTTCTTTCCTGTCCCTATGACAGCGTATCTTGGGGTCTGGTTAACATCGGCATTTGTGAGGCCTGAGAGATACAGAATAAAATTGGCAGCTGAGTCCAGGATGGGCCTGAATGCTGAAGCCAGAAGCAAGCCTAGTAGAGAGAAAAATGTTTCTTCCTGATTTTAGAGAATTCTGTGTCTATGACTTACCCGCACCCAGAAGGGAAAGGGCCACATAGCAGAGGAGCCTGACGGCCATGGCACAGTCGGGGTGAGAAGGGTGTCTCCCGGCTCTGGGGAAGTGGGACGGGCTCTTAATGAAGTCGCTCAGACTGCGATGACGTAGTCCTTCTGGGCCCCGCAGCTGTCCTGTTGATACCGTAGTGTCGTCTAGACGCTTTTACCCATCAGAGCACTGATATTTTTGTCCACGTCTCTCATCCAAAGAAGGCTAGATGTTTTGCTGGTCTTAACTCAGGTCTCTGTTTTGACAAAATTGCACCTATATTACAAGCAACGAAGATGAGAACGGTAACGCTTCAAAAGCTCGTAATAGGAGGACTTGACCTGATCAGGGAGGTCGGCAGAGGCAGTGATGCTCGAGGTGAGTTCTGGGGAACGGGCTGGAATGAAGTCTGCAGAGCTGAGAGAGAAGAACGTTTGGTGAGCAGCGCGGCTCAGTCAGACGGGGTGCAGGGACCATCTGGCGAGGATTAAGTGGGGCAACCCCTTAGGTAACACGCGTGAAGGGCTGAAAGCAGTAACTGGCATTCACCGGGTTCTCAGAAAATGTATTATTATTGCGTGATAATCACACAACGTTCCCCGTCTCGCTTCTCACTTTTCGGTGTTCAGATTTCACTCACTTCATCAACTTAGGCTCCATGGTACAAGGTTCATCTTTCTTTAACTGCACTACCAATCGTGCCAGGATGGAAAATTCAGATCTGCAGCTATTTTCCAGTACATACTTGGGTAACATTGGCTAAACATATTTGGATGCTGCTGCTATGAACAGAATCCAAAACAAACACTCTTCTCTCTCCTTTCTCTTTCCTCGTGTCATCTTGAGAAAAGTTTTTAGCTGTGACTTTGAGCCACGAAGATGAATCCCAGGTTTCCTTCCCCCTTTGTCTGCTGCCTCTGCCCCAGTTCACTAGGATACACACCCAATAAAACTCCTGCTTGCAGGCTGCTGACCTGGGCTTTTGGATTTTGGCTATTACAGCTCCACTGTTTAAGGATCACCTCTTCAGTTTTCTTGGATGTATTAACACCGGTAGGTCCCTGCTCACTCTTGCTCTCCCCTGTGTCCTGAACGAATATAACGCTTCTGACTTACAGACCCTGAAATACTCTTATTAGGGGCTCTCTTAAGATAAAGGTAATCATTAAAATCATTGGTGACATTTGGTCTTTGCTTTTACTATGAAAGCTGGTCTTCCATTAATAGGAAGTGGCCAGGAAGAGAAAAATCAATGAAGCTTTACTGCCCCCTGCTGGAAAAAAAAGTGGAATGGGTGATTAGAGAGAGATCTGGAGAGATTCTTTCTGATGAATTTTAAAGAAACAGGAAGGAGAGAGACTTCCAGTTGATCTAAGTGTGAGGAGATGTTAGGATTGAGTGATGAGTCGATAAAAGTTCTCAGCAGGGCCTGGGTGTAAAATCTTTATCTCGCGGTAGGGATGGCTAAAGAAAGAAGGAAGATAGAGAGGGGTAGATCTTGGGTTGGGAATAGATATGAGAGAGGCTCAGGTCCTGCTCAGAGGAAGGGATGCTTGAAGGCAGGGATAAACCACGTGCCCCTTGTTGCCTGTGCAGGAATGACTCATGCGTGCCCACCTTTCCGGTCCAGCGAGGGAAGTCTCTGGAGCAGCTGACGAGAATTTTTAAATGTCAACAATTAGGGATACATGAATCATCAGAGATAATTGTTACATACATCTGTATGCATTTTTGGTCCAGTAAAAACACCCTGTCTCATTTTCTAGTCTTCTTTGTCTTCTTATATAATTGTGCTTAAAGGACTTGCAGGTCGGGGGTGTGTGGAGGACTTAAACACCCACCAGAGCTCAGAAAACATGTTATTTGGAAGAAAATCCTGAACTACTTGAGACGTGTTTGAGTCTATTTCCCTCTCCTGTCCTCTGTCCCATCCTTCTACTTTTTCTTCACTAAATCAAACAATGTTCTCAGTTCTAAGGCTGTCAAACTGGAGGGACATCACTCTCAAACTAAAGAACACAGTCTCAGGAAGGGTGAACATAAAGTGATTTATGAAGGAATACACCAACTGTGGTAGTTTTAGAATGGATAGGAGCCGAGTCTTCCCTGTCTGTAGGAGTCAGAAAAGCCTTTATGGAGAAGCTAATCTCACAGCTAAGAATGAAAGGACATGCAAGAGTGAGCCAGGCGGTCAAGCAGCAGTGACCCACTTCAGACACAGGAGAAGCCTTTGCAAAGGTGAGGCCCTGTGATTCGGCTTGTCCCCTTCAGTGAAATACGAAACAGTCAGTAGAGCTGGACTCTCAAGTTCTGCAGTGAATTTGGAAGACTTGGTCATACTTTTAGACAGAGATCTCTTCATGAAGGGCTTTGTGGAGAACGTTGGACTCAATCAGGCTGGTGGGATTGTCCAAGACAGAGGAGAGCCGATGCAGTAAGAGGCTGGCGGACCAGTGAGAAGAACACTGCATCTTTTCTAAGTGACAGGTGATGAGGGCCTGCAGTAAAGTAGAAGCAACTAAGACGGACAGGATCAGCTGAATCAGATAAGCGTGCGTGTCAGAAACCGTGATGAGACTCCAGGCTGTCCCTTTAGGCATGAAGGCCATCTCCCCCGCCGCCTAGGCGTGCTGCTGGCTGGCGGCCCTCCTTGTGAGGTGTCTTGGCTAAAGGGACCCCTCTTCCCCCGAGGGCAGCCCCCTTCTCAGGGCCATCGTGTCCAATGTGGCTGCACTGAATGTGGGCATAAGACCCGGCCTCCTCACCTCCCCTTCGGGTAATTCTAGGGGCCCCCTCCGCCTCCCAGCTCCCTGTGGACTCAGCTTAGGCCTTTGTGGAGGCTGCAGGACTGCCCAGCTTCTCCTCTGCCCCATGCAACTTCCTTCTTTTCCCTTCTACCCATGTTGATCATAAGGGCACTTTCTAATAATCTTCCTGAACACTAATGTCCCTTGCAAAGTCCATTTTCCAGGAAATCTGAATCGATGACAATGTGTAATACAGAAGTAATAGATTTATCAATGGATGTAATGCGAGGACTAATGGAAAAGAGGAACTTAGAACCATCATTCCACTCACTGAGACAGAAGTACAGTATATGGGCCAGAGTGGATGCATGTAGGGGCGGGGAGGCAATAAATTCAGGAATAAATTACTTGAGTTTGAATTGTAGGCCATCCAGGTGGAAGTGTTGAGGAGAAGACTGAATTTATCATTTAGGAAGTCATGTAAGAAATTGTCATGGCCATGGATGGGAATGTTAAGGGTAAATATTTATACTGAGGGGGAAAAAAGGCAGAAGAAAAGTCCAGGGAAATCTAGTAAAAATGTCCAGTAGACTGTAAAATGGAACAGTTACAGCTCATGAGAGAAGAATTGTATTACAGGTGAGATGGCTTGTGAAGTGTGTATAGAATGCTGGGAACCAAACTCCATAGAAAACTGATCTTTTTTTCCCAAGGGAATACATGAAACAGAACCCATGAAGTGCACTGCAAAACAGAAAAGAGGTATGACCCCCCCCCGCCCCCCGCCCAGGTTAGAAGCGGTAGAAAACAAAAGCAATTTGATTCTTTGTGCCTGAACATCACCAGATCCTGTGGATTCTTCTGTTCAAATAACTGAGGCTTCCACGGTAAGAAGAGAAAGCACATTAGGAAGGCTTTAACCTGGTCCGCAGGCAGACTCTTACATCATGCTTGGCAGTCCTTGATTGAGTATCTTTGTGCCCACAGTTCACTGGCTCCTAAGAGGGTTCGCCCTGCAGGGCAGTCGGGGTCTTTTGTTCCAATGCCTTGAGAGAAAGAGGAATCTCCAAGCTCCTAGCTTTGCCTCCATGTTGGACAGTAGGCGTATTTTTTTGAATTCAGTAGTACATCCAGGAAATGAAACAAGTCTTTCTGCTCCTGCAGGTTAAGATTAATCTCAGGACAGATTCAAGTATGGAGCAGTAGATGAAAGATCATTTTTATAGATCACTATCTCTGGTAGTTGAACTCCACCTTCTGAGTCAAATTGAACGGTAATTAAATTTACTTAGAACGAAGTTTTAGAAAACAAGCTAGTCTGTCTGTTCTCGGTATCAAGGCAACCACGTATAGAGCTAAACAGCAGGATCTGGAGGGCCCAGGACTGAGAAAGGCTGGCAGGGTAGAGGGGCCACCAGCAGGGACAGAATGGGTGGGGATGCTGCAGAGTGGGTAGAGGGAGACAGGTGCCACAGGACCACTGAAAACCACACTGTAGAAGAGCCAACAAGAGATGCTTTTATTGAAAGTCATCATGGTGTTCCCGAATGCTCAGGTTCATTCTCCTAGGAGGACACTATGGGGCTAGCCCCACCAGAACAGGTAACGCGGGTCAGAGGATAGCTCTAGTCTAGCCTGTGCTTTTGGAGTCATCCCATGGCCTGGGAACCCTAACCCAAGGTGGCCCTGAGTTCAGATGGAGGCTCACCCAGGCACAGAATGACCTTGAAGGATCCTACAACTCGCATCCAGAAAGACTTCTGAGCCCTCCTGAGCAAATGTGCTGGTCTTCCTGTGCAGAGCACAGGTGGGCAGGAAGCACTGTGCAAATAACTGCTGGCACAGAAGTAAAGGGCTGTCTGGTTGGGGACAGGAGTCTCCAGGAACAAGAAGAATTTCGCCTTCTCCGCACGAGAGACCCTATAGCCATTGGAGAGCTCTCCTTTGTTGGTATCATTGACATTGTAGGAGGAGTAGATCAGCCGGAGCCCCAGTCCTGGGTCTTGTCGATACCAGTACATATAATTGTGACCCTTAGTCTGAAAACATTCCAGTAAAACACTGTTTCCTGTGTTTGTGATCCTATTCCGTGGGGTCTGAGTAACACCAGTATCCATGGAGCCTGTGAGGAAACAAGGCAGAAACTGGAGGGAGTCTGTGCAGGTTCCTCTTGCCACAGTCTCGAGGGAGAAGCTTCAGACCCGGAAAATTTAAGGCAGGGATTCCTTATGTTTCCCTAACTCACCTGTTCCCAGGAGACAAAAGGCCACACAGCAGAGGAGCATGGAGCCCATGGTGGGGAGAGGCAGGATGGAGGTGTTTCCAGCTCTGAGGTTTGGGGGAACAGGACATGGAAATAGGAAACTGCAAGGATTCAGTAGGTGATGTCACTGTCCCTCCCAACTGAGTGGGTCTCAGAGAAAGATGCAACCACACCCCTTCCCACCACACCCCGCAAGGATCTAACCTTCAGTGCCGCACTTGTCTGGCGGGTGGTGCTTTGGCTTACTTAGTGTGTGTCCTATCAGCGGATGCGGGAACTCCTGCTCCTTCCGCTTCCTGGTTCTTCTCTGCCATCTGTCGGAAAGCAGTCTCTCTCCCTCTTCTCAGAACCTCTCTATTTCAGTTGTTCAAGGAAGCATCACCATCCCAACTGAATAGGGCACAGAGAAAGGTCAGAATCCTCTCAAATAAAAGGAGTCTAGTCTCACTGGAAGGCTGTGACCCTGTAACATTTCTCTTTTTTTTTTTCTGCATTTATTTTTTCTAACTCAGGTCTAGGTAATCTATGTGATTTGAATATATTCATCATAAATGTTGAGATTTTTTTTTAAAGAGAAGGGAAGCACGATAACTTTGTTCCAAGTTGCCACTGTTCTTTAAGGGCTGCTGCTTTTTTGGTCAGTATTTTCTAGATGCAGATCTTCGCTAAAAGTATTAGCTCATTGCAGGAAGGCACTCACTCAATGTGGGTAGGGTTTGGGATTTCAAACCAATACTTAACATCTTCACTCATATTTTGAATGAACTGTAAATGGTTCCTTAAAGAAATATTTTTGGCATAACATAAATTGTTCCTGATTTTAGGAGGAAAGTGTTCAATATTTCAGTGCAACAAATTACAAATAACAGCACAGTGAGACACCAATGGTGTGAAATCCTGTGTGACGGTCGTAACAGGCAAAGTTGGCAGCCTGGTCTTGTCCTGGCTCCCCCTGGTCCATGGATACATCATGGCATCTCACACCAGTCAATCCTGCTGCACATAACATTGGAAAAATCTCCTTTTTAATATTTTTTCTTTCAATTATGAAATGTTCTAACACATACCGAGTACATACAATAGTATAATGAGCTTCCATGTTCCCACATTACCTGGCTTCAATAATCATCAACACATGGCATCTCTTGTTTATTCCCTGTTTGCTTCTCTCTCTCCTGTGTTATTTTGCACAGTGCCTGATTTATTTGGAGCACCCAAGCACATTTTACAGCCAGTGCATCATTCCATATGACACATTCCCTCCCTTGTCTCTCTTTCTGAGTACAGTTTTCCATTAATAATACCGCTAGATATGTGGACTTGTTCCAATAAATTTTATATCCTTGGGTTCAATGAACACAAACAAGGTCATTATAATAAAAATCATCAGTTTGGTCTTGTCCTTAATGGGAAAATGTAATTGCCCTCATTTGCAAATCTTAAGCATGCTTTTTTGCTGCCCCCTGCTGAAGGCAATGATGTGAGTGAAGAGAGATTTGGGAGCTGAATATAACCTGTTATTGGGGGCGGGGTCCCATCAGTTGAGAGAACAGAGGACTCAGGTCCGGTGGAGTCCTACAGGAGGAGTCTGTAGACACATGGCAAGGAGCGGAGACGCAGAAATCATTCTGGGAGCAGAATCTATGCCTGAGGAGGAGTGAGAGACTATTATCAGAGGAATGAATGGGAGAGATACATAACGGATGCGAAGGGAATTGAAAAAGACATTCTAATTTCTGGGCAACCAAGAAGGTCCTTGTTGGCATGGACCAATATTCCCTCTACTCTGGGCGGCTCATATGGCTCTCAAACCTTATCTATAATCCACTTTTCCTCTGACTTACCTTCCACCACAGGCAGAGCACAGACCTCTCGGTCTTACCCACATACCATGCTCCTTGCCACATATGTGCTGTGTGTTCAGAGGTGATCTTAGGGACAATGAGAACACTCTTCTCATTTGTGAATCGTTAATCTATATAACAAATGTCCTCTGGTACAAAGGATGCCAAAGGAGAAATGATGTTTTATCACTAGTTAGTCAAAAGAAAATTTTGTCTACCTTCAACTCACAAGGGTGTTTTCTTCTAGAAGATTTGTAGTTTTAGCTTTGACACTTAGTCCTATGACCCATCTCAAATTGATTTTAGTTCATGGGGTGAGGTATCAGAAAAGTCCATTCTTTCCCATGTAATCATCCATTTGTTTCAACTTATTTGTTGAGAAAGTTGCTATTACAATGCATTAAAATTTTCAATCCATAAACAGGATATATCTTTTCATTTTTAGTATTTTCTTTAGTTTCCATTTGTGATGTTTTGTAGTTTTTCATTGAACATCATTTGCTAAATTTACTGATCCTACTATATATGGAATTGTTTCCTAAAGATTATTTTTCAGTTGTTTGCAACTAGTCTAGAAACATCTGATTTTTAATTTTGATGTGGTACCTTGTGATCTTTCTAAAGTCACTAATTGTTTCTAGTTCTGAATCACTGATTTCTATATAAATAATCTATTTTTATAAAAACTATATAAATATTTCCATATAAATAAATATAAATTTATTTATAATTTATAAATACATAAAATTTATAAATATATATTATATAATATAATGAATATTATATAATAAATACAATCTGAAAATAGTGATAATTTCACCTCTCCTTTTACAGTATTTAGGATTTTTATTTCATTTTTGGTTGGCCTATGACATGGTTTAGGTCTTCCAATATAATGTTGAAGAAAACTAATGAGAGAAAACGTCATGCCTTGTTCCTGATTATAGGAAGAATGTGTCCAATATTCACCATTACATTGGGTGGTAGCTGTAAATTTTTCACTGATAGCCTCTATCAGATTGAGAAAGCTCTCTTCTATTACCAGGGCTGAGAGTGTTCGTTTTGAAAGAGTACTGGATTTTTCAACTGTTTTCTCAGTACCTATTGAGATGGTGAAATGGTTATTCTTCATTATTTTGCTAGCATGATGACACCCATTGATTTCTGAGCGCTAACTCATTGTGCCTCTTGCAGTAAACTCACTGGGTCCTGATGCATTATCACATGCACAGATACATACGCATACACACATGCATACGTCACACAAATGCATTTGGGCTGGATTTGTTAACATGTTGGGAAAAATCTTTTCACCTATGGTCATATAGGATAGCGTTCTGTAATATCTTAGATTTGGGCATTAGGGTTTTGCTAGTTTTATATAATGAGTTATGAATTGCTTCTACTTCTTGTTTTCTAAAAAGAAAGAACTTTAGGTAAAGCTGGCATTTTTTCCCCTGAAATGTTTGAAAAAATTCACCAGGAAAGGAATTCAGGTTTTTAGTTTCCTTTGAAAGAATGTTTTTGATGAAGAATTAAATTTCCTTCATATAAGGTTCTTCACATTCCTAATTTCATCTCTAGTCAGTATGATAAGTTGCGTTTTTCAAATAATTTCACTTCACCTAGTTGTAGAATTGATTGGCATATACTTAAGATATTCTACCATTTTAATGTCTGCTGGATCTATGGAGATGATCTCCTTTGCATCATTGATATGGTAACTTGTGTTTTTTCCTTTTTTGTCTTGACTGTTCCGGGTTTATCAGTTTTATCGATTAATCAAATTATGATCATATTTTCCTCTAAATCCTTGAACTATTTTTGTAACAGCTCCTTGAAAATCCTTGTCTGAAGTTCCCAGCATCTGTGTTATTTATGGTTGGTTTCTGCTGCCATTTTTTCCTACGTTGGGTCATATTTTCCCATTTATTCCCAAGTCTAACACTTTGTTGTTGCGTGATTCAAATTGTGGATACTACCTTGTTAAGAGTCTAGATTTTTTTTGGCTTTATTTAATGAGTGCTGATGTATTTTTCTCTAAAAGGCAGTGAATTTATTGGCAAATCAGCTGGATCCCTTTGAGGCTTGCTGAGCATCGTTAGGGCAGTTCTGGCATGGCTGTCACTCTAGGACCTGGGTGGCCCATCTCCCGACGTGTGACTGCTTCCCCCTGGCGGTGCCAAGTGTATTCTCAGGGTGTCAGCAAAGTCTGTCCACTCTGGCTGCTCAGGAGTTCCCAGTCTGCCTGGATTGTATGACCCCCAGAACCTCCATTCCTCTCACAGCTCCCCAGCAACTGCTCTCTGCCAGGCCTTGGGGGGGCTCTGTCTGGTAGACGTCTACTGTTACCATTTGCCCAAAGACTACAGAGGACTCCATGAAATATAAATAAATAATAAAGAGGACCCCATGCAATACTGGGAGCTCTGTTTGTGCACAGCTCCCTTCTCCATAGCAGCTTCCCCTCCCCTACAAAGTCAGCCACCTCCACAGCCCTGAACTCGGGTCTCAGCGAGGCCCCTGTGCTCGGCTTGGTCTCCACGCCCTTGCGCTGCGGTCCAGGAACTGTACCAAGGCAGGGACTTGTATGTCTCCGCTTCTCAGTGCTGACAGCCCTCCCCTGCCTGCTGTCCAATATCTGGACACTGCTGCCTTAAGACTGTTGTCAGGTTTCATAGTGGCTTCTGTGTGTAGGGCAAGTAAGTAACAACTGTCCATTTTGACCTGAAGCCAACTTTCCAAGTTTTTCTTATTATAACGATAGAATTACTATAATGCTTTTGCATTTTTAAGGTTCTTGATTCCTATTGTCAAACTGACACCATTGTAAGTAGTTTATAAAAGGAACCCTCCGACTGGGCTCTTTATCAAACTGGACAACTTGAATCATTTTTAAAGTGTTCTTAAACACTTTCTCACAAATATTATTCCTTTCCAAATTTACACGAAAAAAAATTTTCTATTCACATGTTCTCATTTCCTACAAAGTTGTTGGTTTTGTTCTTTTCTAAAATCATTATTTTCATCTTTATGGTAAATGCTTAAAATTTGTTTCCCTAAAGTTATTTCTCAGGAATTTGTTTAATTTATCCAATGAATAATTACTCCCCATAGAGCATATAACATTCTCATATTTTTCATTTAAAAAAATCTATAACTTGCCATAACTACACACATTCTTTGAAATACATTTTTCATGGCTCGTTTACTCTTCCCTCTGTTCCCAGAGACTGAAATTCTGTGTTGCGCCCCCAAAAGTTTCTCAGCCCTTTTAAGCCTCAGTGAATGGGAGTTGTTCTGCCACACTGGTGAAATTTAAAATGAATTAGCTGTCATATCAAGAGCGCAATAGAATCGATGATTGTACTGGATGGAATTTGGCTCTAAAAGTAGATAACGTGGATAAATATAAAGTCTTTAAGAAAAATTTGTGAATTTTTGCTGCCCTGTGCAGCAGAATCCACTTAGAAAAAAGAGAGAGAAAGAAATTTGTTTGAATCAAGTTGACTCCAGGGAGCAAACAGCACAGCTGAGTGGATGAAGCACTTTCTCAGCATTTTCAGATGAAAGGGGGCTGTTGAGGAGTGATGAGTAGCCTTTGGGGCCAGCAATGATAGAAAAGCTTTTCTATTCTTCACAAAGACATGAGTGATAATAGGGGAGGCCACAGTCTGGATGCCCAGGGGACTGGGAAAGGGAGAAAACAAGGTGAGATTCATGTAACAGAGATAATAACATGCTGCCTGCTCGAGAAGAGAGACCCCCGGTTCCCCCACGCCCAGTGGTTCTTTGGAGTCTGGGATGCAGATGACGTCATATAGGAAGGTGGTATTTGCAATGCTCTAAAATAAAAAAGCGGGCTAATACCTAGTATATCTCATCATTGTCTGTCCATCACTCCTTGGCTCCGCTCAGCACCCTTTAGCCTTGTATTAGATTGCACTGTGGCTTAAGCTAGCTCCAGGGAACTCCTGTTACGTCCTTCCAACCTAATAGATCACCTGCTTCCTGAGTTGGGTCTTGATAAGTTTGTGCACTAGGAGGAACTAACATTTGGCGCTGTGGGTTGGCTACTGGCACAGAAATACAGTGCTGAGTCTCCTGGTTCAGAGGACTGGATTTCCAGGCTGCAGGGTGAGTTTCGGGGGCATTCTGCTGAGACTCGCTTCTTGACTAACTCGATTTGATCAAGAACTCGTTCGTTCTGAAAGGAAATTAGAAACTTCAACTCTTTTTTCTGGATCTGTTGATACCAATTAAAAAAAGTATGTCCTTTTGGGGGAACACAATCCATGTTTGCTGTCTGTCCTTTGCTTACACCAAGTGTCCTGGAGTCTGGGGGACACTGGCATCTACAGAGCCTGTAAGACAAGGAAGCAGAAGCTATAGACAGAAAGGGAACCTGACAAGACTTGGGTCTGGGTCTTAGCAAACCCAGGACAAGATTTTTCTTTTATGCTTAGGACTCACCTGCTCCCAGAAGACAAAGGGCTACAGAGCAGAGGAACCAGGTGCCCATGGTGGAAACAATATAGCAAAAGGATGAGGTTTTGTAATCCCCATCAACAACCTTCTTGTGATGTCATCACTTTGCAGACTCAGTCATAATGAAATTTACCAATGTTTACATGTTTAATGGCTAAATAAATTTTCTTCTTTTGTGAGGTGCTTGTTTGTGTTTTTTATACATTTTCTATTATTGTTTTTCTCACTAATATATAGAAAAAATTATAGTAATTTGTAGGTGTCCTTTATAAATTCTATACACCGGCCTTTCTTGGACATATAAATGTAATATACATCTTGGACATATAAGTGTGGCTATGGATAGAAAACTAGTAATATCATCATATCTCACTATGGAGCTATTTGTTCACTCTTGCATAGTTCAGTTTGATGGATTAAATATCTTAAATTTGATAGAGTCATTTCAGTCAATTTGTTCATTAGTTTCACGATTTTACTACGTTTATGCTTTGAACACAGCTGGAATTGATTTTGGCTGTTGTGAGGTAAGTGGCCAGTTTCATCTTTCTTCATACATACAGAACCAATAGTCCCACCCCCATTTGTTGAAAATCTATTCTGTGTCTTCTGTGGTACTATCTCTGTGTGTATGTGTACCTATATAAACAAATCCATGAGAAAACCCCACAGTTCCCATGCCACACTGTACCTTTATTTGTGTGGTTTTACAATAACTCTCAACACTTGTTACAGTCCTCCCTCTTGTATCTTCTACTGTAAGAGTGTCCTGGCTACTCACTGCCCCTTGCAGCATCATATAAAGTTAGATTTAAGCCTATCAAGTTCTATCGAAAACATATTGGGAGTTTGATTGAATTCTGTTAAGTATACAAATCAATTTGGAAAAAATGGACATTTTAAACTTGTCAAATCTACCCAACCTGTAAATATAGGATGTCTTCACTTATTTAAGCCTTCTCTAATGGTGTTAATAAGGCCATATATATATTCTTCTTTTCGTGGAGGACTTTCACTACTTTTGCTCAATTTATTCCCAAGTATGTATATTTGATATCTTTGTTTGATTTAATTTCCTAAATCTGTTTCTGATATACAGGTGTTTATGTTTAGAATATCATTCACATCTGTATATACATGTGAATAATATATATAGCTTTATATATATATATATATATATTTATATATCTATATCCCATGAAATATACCTGGTTGGGAACAGTATTGTGTGTCTCATCACTCTCCTCTTTCCAACACCTTTTATTTCTTCCACATCCTCAGAGTCTCCTCTGGCATCAGCCATTGGTAGACAGACCCACACTCCTTTTACAGAGGCTTCCCGCTGCCTGCTTGGTGGTTCATCAGAAGCTCAACTCTGCCTCATGTCTTTCTAAAGATGTTCCTGAAGAAACTACAGTGTAAAATCTCTTACTGTCCAGAATAAGCTAATATATGACCATTCCCTTATTCCTACAAGTTACCCAAGAAGTGTTTGTGGCTTTTTCTGCTTTGATCACCTTTACTTTTTTCATTTTCTTATGAATATCAACATTAGACAACCCAAAGCTCATACTTTCTCTTAATTTCCTTTTTTTTTTAAGATTTTATACCTTGATCAATCCCTACATAGTCCATTTCTGCCTTCTTTTATCTCCTTAAAGAACCGCAATACCATAATCTATGTTTCCAAGTATTTTATCTCAACCGAAATCTGTATTTGGGTGGACTTTTCTGGCCCCAAAGTTTAATTCTTGATGTGCTGAGTTCTACAGAACCTGTACCTCTAGCCAGGCTCTATTCACATCTGTATGTACAACTGCCTACTTCCAATTTTTATCTTATTATCCAATAAATAATTCAAACTCTACTATCCAGATGGGAAATGCTACTGATAACATGGTCCCGTTTATTGAACTCGTGCCTTTATAAGGAACCAAAGTCTTCTAGAGACCATTGAAAAATTGTGTTGATCGCCTGTCTGCTGATGACAACTGAATATTTCTCTCACGTTTCAGTTCCATCTTTTGAGCATTAGCCCACAAGAGATTTCTTACTCACTCCATGAAACCAGAAAGTCCACCTTGGTTCCGAAACTTCATTCCATCAACTCTCTCAATTTGTTCAGTTGGTAAAATTCACATCAGTTGATCATGTACTTTCTCATCTTTCTAGATCTGCCAAGTGTGGGACTCTCTGTTAATAGGAATGGTTCTACACGCAATGACAGTCCATTGCTGGTGAAGCTCACATTCTCTTAGCTTCATCTGATCCACCACCAGGCAGAACTGTCATATCTTCCCCAGAGCAACCAAAAAGCTTCTGATTGCAGTGTTATATTGTATCATGTTGCGATATATGAAATTACAATGTATTAAATTATATTCAAATTGATAATTACTTTCTTACTAGACTAGTAGCTCCTTGGAGAACGACTCTGTTTTCTATTTAATTTTTTATCCTTTATATCTGGAAAAGTGGCAGGACACAGGAAAATGTCAAGGAAAAATATAAGTGAATGTATAAGGAGCGATTAAAAGACCAGAGGCCCCAAAGTGCTGAAATGTATCCTCTGGGTCTATTCCCTGTTTTTTTTAAAAATTTTTTTTTGAAGTGTAGTTGATTTACAGTGTTAGTTTCAGGTGTACAGCAAAGTGATTCAGTTATACATATACATACATATGTGTATGTATAAATATAAATATGTATATTTCTTTTCAGATTCTTTTCCACTATAGCTTATTACAAGAAATTGAATGTAGTTCCCTGTGCTATACAGTAGGTTCTTGTTTATTTTATATATAATAATGTGGTGTCTGTTAACCCTCAACCCCTAATTCATCCCTCCCCACCCTTTCCCCTTTGATAACCATAGTTTGCTTTCTACGTCTGTGAGTCTGTCTTTGGTTTGTAAATAGAATTTGTATTTTTTTTTTTAGATTCCACATGTAAGTGATATCATATGATATTTGTCTTTCTCTGTGTGTCTTACTTCACTCAGTATGATCATCTCTAGGTCCATGAGTCATTGATTCAGAATGCAGAGTGCAGGGAAGGATGCTGAGCAGAGGGACATTTAAAACATTTTAGGTAGAGGCTGTAGTGGGGGCCGCAGGGCTGGAGCGGGTTTGTGCACCGGTGGGCGGTGGCCGTGTTCCACCGTGGTGCGCTGCCAGAACAGACGTACAAGGCTGTTTGGTTGATGTGGGCCAGCTTCACAGTGAGAGGAAACAGTCCTTTCTCCTCTCGAGAGACACTGTAGCCTTCAGATATGTCTCCTCTCTGAACATCCTTTTCAACCGTTGAGTAATAAATCAGCCTCAGACCTAGCGGTCCTGTCGGGTACCAGAACATGGCATTGTATCTCAGACTCTGTTTGCACTCCAGGGTCACATCCCGTCCAGCTCCAGCAAGCAGGAATCTCCTCTGGTAGATTTCAGCATCTGTGGGTCTGTAAAAGATACAGAGGCTGGGGATAACGCCCAGAGGGAGCCCGGCAACGTAGTGAGAAGAGAGTGCCGGAGTGAGGGTCTGCACATCCAGGGTAGAATTGTACTGAATGCGTGTTGGGCTCACCTGCTCCCAGGAGACAGAGGGCCACGTAGCACAGGGCCCAGCTGCACATGGCAAGGGCTGGCTCTTTGTGAAGCTCCAGACACAGAGTCTGAGAGAGGCCAAGGGAAGGGGCTGGGATCTCGGGCTCCCCCTGGCTCAAGACGCAGAATTGGTCATTGCTATAAGGTGACTGTCACAGCTGATTTTGCAGATGGAGAAATAAGACTAAGAGAGATCAATACATTTGTATCGTCTCTTCTGCCTTATGGAGCGCTTTATATCCCTTCTAAATGGACAGGTGCCCACATGGTGAGAAGATTGAATCCCCCACTTCCTGGTCAGAGCCACACTCAGAGGGTCACGTGCCTGTGTACTTGCTGTGATGAAAACTAGGAAATACCTACAATTTTCAGTCTATTGCCTGCCCACCGACTGCTGTTCCCACCAATACTGTTAGTGGGGAAACTCCAAACACAAGAAGAGATTCAGATGTTGTGCTGTAAGATAGGGTCAGTGCTCTCCACCCTCTGCATTTATAATAAATAATTGACATAGAAGAGATGGAGTAGAGACGACTGCAGTCAATAGCAAAGATCCCTATACCCACCCTCCCCCAGTGGCGGCGGATTAGAGCGGGGAATTGGGAGGCAACCTGGGCTTGAGTCCTGGCCCTGCCGGTTAGCAGCTGTGTAACCCTGAGCAAGTCCCTTAACCTCCCTTGGATTTGATTTTCTCATGTGTAAAATGGGTAGAATGAGCATCTACTTCGAAACTTGTGAATATCATATAAAGAATTTAGAGGGGTTCTTAACACAGAATAAGCACCGTCTTTGTGTTTGCTATGATTATTTTCTGGAGCTGTTATCTGATCCACAGGATTGAGGAAGTTAATACCATGTCAAGGAAATTCAGACATTTATTGACATAGGATTGTGCAAGATAGCAAAAATACTATTCCCAGTGCTGAGCTGAAATGTATATACAGTGAGTATACATTCATTGCAGAATATCATTTATTCTCGAGAATCTTAGATAAACAAAAATGTGATCATAGATTAATTATTTCTTATCAAATGTTATTTCGGTAGACAAATGTTTGCTTTATTTTTATTTCTGGGGTCATCTGTAAGAAAAGATACTTTAATGATGAAACTTGGTTGGAAACCGGTGGCTGACTGTTGCTGCCACCGTCTAGAATAAAGGCGTGTGTGACAGACAGAGACAGAGACCAGAGAGGAAAAGGGGAAAGGAACTGATAGATGATTTAGAATGGGAATCTTTAGAGAGTGTGGCCACAGGGTAGAACTCTGAGAAACAATGCCAGCTGGCAGCTCTCTTCCAACCAGTGGTCCCAGTCTTGAGGTTCTCAGTCTACAAAGTTGAGGACCGCATTCCTCACACTTGGACTCCTTTGGCATTTTGGTAAATCCTAGAAACCCCTTCTCAGAAAAAGTCTTTTAAACTCAAAATAGAACACGTAGTATTACAAAGGAAACCAATTATTTTGAAGTGCAGTTACCAAGACATTTTAAATAAAATGTATAGTATATTAATACATAAACATCTTTAAAGTTCATTTAATAAAATATATCCGGTGATTCTGAAAATTGCCATGATTTCCAAGCAGCAAGTGATGAGAGTAATGATATTTACTCTATGTAATGTGATATGAAAATACCTGGGACTTCAATATCAACTGTAATGTGCACCAAATTGACTGATATGCAAATGTATTTATGCAAATATCTGCGATTTCTATTATTGATTTTGTCACAGGTTCTACTAACACTGCTGTGGTGTATTCACGACATCTATTATGAACTAAATGCTGTATTTTAGTTAGAGATTAGTGAAAATAAAGACACATTTTTTCCACTCAAATTTATGGATTCCTGAATTCTATTATTGCACCCCTTGGAAGTCCATGGGTCCCAAGTTAAACATTTCTGCTTTAGAACAGAATGTTCTTTGTACTGAAATCCATGAACAGAAAGGATTAGGAAGTTGATGTATCCTCAAATATTTGCCTCAGATTTGTTAAAGGTGCCCTGATTTAAAAAAAACTCTTTTTAGACTGATTTACAGA
>NC_045702.1:18376254-18414005 GCF_009834535.1 Camelus ferus
TTAAATCACCTCTCCTCAAGATCTCCACGCTCCCCACACTCAAGGCAGAGCTCCTTCTTTATTCTTTATCACATACAACCTGCACCCCTTGCCTTCAGGGTGGTGGATTGAGATTGTTCTCCCATCTCCTCGCTTGGCTGCCTTGCAGATAAGTCTTCTTCTCTGCTGCACACCTCAGCACCTCAGCGTTTTGGCTTCCTGTGGGTCAGCGAGATGAACCCGGGTTCAGTAGCAGCTGGGAGAATGATCTGCAACCATCCTGGGATGCCAATAGGTCCTTGAATACCCAGGATCTAATCTTATCCTTTTAACCCATTGCAAATAGCACGTATCCTGTACCTCTAGTTGTCCTTGTCGCACATAATTGATAAATAAGCAGAAGAATGCCACCACCACTTCTGTTCAACATTGTGCTGAAATCCCAGCTAACAAAACAAGACAAAGTGTGAGAATGAGAAGGGAAAGGGACAGTAAGGTGATTATAGACAGATGACAAATACAGAAGACGCAAAGGATCTAAGAAGCATTGCATTATCACACATTTAATAAGTAACTGAGTTAGGAAGTCCCTAAGGCTCAATTTTTATATCTCAGGGATAGATACTATTACACCAGGGTATCTAAAGGAATGTACAAGAAGATTGTCCTGGTTTGCAGTAGCCCCAAAATCTAGGGGAAAAATCCTAGTGTGCATTCACTGGCGAAGAATAATAAATGTCAAACGAATAGAAGGAAGCTACATGTTACTTAGAAATGAATCTCTGAAAGCATATGCCACAACATGAATTAATATCTAGGACATAGTGTTGAAAACAAAGAATATGACAGAAAACAGTAGAGCAAAATGAACTCCCTTAGACACATTTCAGAAAACAACATTGAATAATAGGTATAAAAAAGATTCTACATAAGTGCAAAAACTGTAAGGAAAAGCAAGGGGATGAAAATATAAACTTCAGGGTCATGCTTACCTGGACGTGGTAGAGAAAGAACAATGAAATCTAGAAAAAATAAAACACAGTGGCTGAAAATTTCTCAGTGATTCATCGTTTCCTAAATGACGGTTCAGGCAAGAGCATTGATTTTGTGTTTCCCAGATGCACTGTATACTCATCGTACATATTGTTTTGTATGAGTTCAACATGCATTTTTAAAATTTAAAGTAGCTTCTATCTGAGTTCTAAGCTGCAGGAGAAGTTATGATTGACATACATCAAGCTGTATGTTCATTGCCTGAGAAGCAGAGTGGAGGAGAGGAAGGAAATGACAAGTTAAGAAAGCAAATAAAGTAATGATGTAAATGGTTTTATTTATTTAATTTTAATAATGAAAAAGCAGAGTCAGGAAAAAGTCAATAAAAGCAGTTTGAAAGCCACACTAGCTGTGTCACCAGCTTCCCCTGCCCTACAGCCTATGAAATGTTTAGTACTCCTCTCATGGGGACTGTTGACTGACATGGGAAAGGACCACGTCACAAGGACGTTGCTGATGGGGGATGAGGAGCCTTAGACAACAGCCCACCTGCCCTGCTTTTCCCCTGAGCCAACCAGGTGCCTCAGTCTCCTCTGCTGTGTGGCACCTATTGCTCTTGGGGAGCAGGTGAGTTCCTGCTGTGAACTTCTCAGATTCCAGATCAGGACTTTCTCCTGTGGCTGCAGAATCAGGCTCCTCTGGGCTTTGTCTCCCACTTTCTGTCTCTTTCCCCCGCAGGCTCCATGGACACGGGGGTCACCCAGAGTCCTGGACATCTGGTCAGAGAAAAGGAACAGAGAGCAAAGATGTACTGTGTCCCCAAAGAAGGACATGCTTATGTTTACTGGTATCGTAAGAAGCTGGAAGAAGCGTTCGAGTTTTTGGTTTACTTACAGAATGAAGACATTGTGGAAAAGATAGCAGGATTTGAACAGCGATATTCAGCTAAATGTCCCAAAAACTCACCCTGCAGCCTGGAAATCAGCTCCACTCAGGCAGGGGACTCAGCACGGTACTTCTGTGCCAGCAGTGAATCCACGGTGCTGAACGCTGGCTCTTCTTAGCACACAAACTCATCATGGGCCCAGCTCAGGAAATCAGTGGTGTATGAGGTGGGAAAGGAGTAACAGAAACCCAACTTGAAAGATATTAACCAGAAGGAGAAGCTGGTACATGGCAACTGTGGGTGAGCAGAAAGGGATGTTAGAACAGCTGATGGCACAGAAAGCCAGGGAAGGGGGAGGAAAGCGGTAAAGGGGCTCAGATTGCCCAGCGTGCGGGGCGTCAGGCAGAGGAAAGACACAGGGTATGAGCCTGATGGGTTTCTAACAATCTCTATGAGAAATGTAACTGTGTGGTTTTCCCCTCACAAAGCTGTACCTTCGGGAAGCTCGATGATCGGCAGGTGAACTTTCTTTCCTGGGGACCCTGATCCCCTGGCCCCGCACAATTCATGATCCAGACCCAGACTCTCCTTTGGGTTCATGACTGCTTCTCACAGCTGTCCCTGCCAGAGCAGCTGAGGGCGCTGTGCAACCCCCTCCCTCCCAAACGCTGGGGTTGTCTGAGGTTTCAAGCAACCTTCAAGCATAACATACCCACAATTAAATGCACCATTTTTAAAGTATATATTTCAATACTTTTTGCAGACTTTTACACTCATGTAACTAGCATGACAATCAAGACCCAGAACATTTCCCTCTCCTCTAATAGTGCCCTCATGCTGCTCTGTCAAGGTCTTTAACATCTCTCAACATTGCTTTGTATTCTTATCATACATGTCTTGCACTTTTTGGATTTTAAGAAATGTATTATGATTTTATTTTAATACTCATAAAGAATGTATTTATTTAAAGTCTTTTCTGCCAAGAATTCACGTTAGTCCACTTCACTTTAGTCTTTGCATTTCTCAGCTGATAGCTGAGCCTCAGTATCTACAGAAAAATACCTTCTCCAGAAAAAGTGTTCACCAGCAACCACACCTGGGTCACACCACCAGCCTCACTACCTTTGTGACCAACTGTTAGTACTGCTCTGTGTTTAAGTAAAATAGACAATTCAAACATGTTGAAAAAGTTATGGAACTTTGGCAGTGTGCACTTAAAAAGTCTCACTGTTTCCTTATGAAAGTAAACCTTTGAGTTAAGAGTACCGAAGGGAGTTATTTGACAGTGAAGCACATGACTTACAGAGATGAATTTCAGCGTCACAGCTCTGCTGGTCAGTCTGCGAGTTCTCTTCTTGTTCCTCTTGTGGGCCATTTCATCAGGTTTCTAGCCCTACAAGACAGTCATCTTTCTCCTTACCCTGCTATCGAATAAATCCGCTGTCCCTTAGTTTTCAGTATCCAGATTGAAAATCTCCTCATTTTGACTGGGTCATTTTGAGTGCTTGTATTTAATATGGTTAGCAACATATTTGGATGAAAATGTCATTCTTGCTCTTTGCTCGACTTCTTTCTTCTACCCTGTTTCCTCCTTCCCTTTCTGGGTAATCATTTTTTTTTTTTTTATTGATTTTTGGTTTATCCTTTCAGGGTTATTTCTGAAAATATACAAGCATTCCAGATATGAAATTATTGCATTAGAGGCATGGAAAGGGTGGAGGCTGTGAAATATTTTGCAATACAGGAAACAGTGCTTAACAACATAACCTTTTTCGTTATTTACTCCTCGAGCTACCTCTGAAACATGACTCTCCTTAACAATGAATGCAATGAAGATCTTGAATCCACTAGAATTGTCTAAAATTCCGTCAACAAGAATAGCACATATATCTATTCACTGGGATCTGAAGTGTCTCAGAAATTGCACACATACCATCGTTGTAGGGGATGGTTTTAATGTATAGTCTCTGTCAATATTCTTACTGTTCCATTTGGGGGATGCTGTTTCTGATTACAGGGTTTCTCAGCACAAGCCTCATTCTTTCACGCAAGTGTATCTCTGCCACGTCGTGTCCCTGTCACTTTCTATCCCAGTAGTGCCCCTCGAGAGTCGCACATACATCTTAATAACAAAGATGATATGGACAACATTATGGTGAAAGTAACTGACGGTAAAGATGGTGTATAGAAAGATGCATACAGATATTAAGTCACATTTCCAGGACTAGAATACAATCATAGTAAGTCCTGTTACTGTCATAATTTAGGTCTGTAAATCAGTCTAAAAACAGTTTTTTTTAAATCAGGGCACCTTAAACAAATCTGAGGCAAAATATTTGAGGATACATCAACTTCCTAATCCTTTCTGTTCATGGATTTCAGTACAAAGAACATTCTGTTCTAAAGCAGAAATGTTTAACTTGGGACCCATGGACTTCCAAGGGGTGCAATAATAGAATTCAGGAATCCATAAATTTGAGTGGAAAAAATGTGTCTTTATTTTCACTAATCTCTAACTAAAATACAGCATTTAGTTCATAATACATGTCGTGAATACACCATAGCAGTGTTAGTAGAACCTGTGACAAAATCAATAATAGAAATCGCAGATATTTGCATAAATACATTTGCATATCAGTCAATTTGGTGCACATTACAGTTGATATTGAAGTCCCAGGTATTTTCATATCACATTACATAGAGTAAATATCATTACTCTCATCACTTGCTGCTTGGAAATCATGGCAATTTTCAGAATCACCAGGATATATTTTATTAAATGAACTTTAAAGATGTTTATGTATTAATATACTATACATTTTATTTAAAATGTCTTGTTAACTGCACTTCAAAATAATTGGTTTCCTTTGTAATACTACGTGTTCCATTTTGAGTTTAAAAGACTTTTCCTGTGAAGGGTTTTCTAGGATTTACCAAAATGCCAAAGGAGTCCAAGTGTGAGGAATGAGGTCTTCAACTTTGTAGACTGAGAACCTCAAGACTGGGCCCACTGGTTGGAAGAGAGCTGCCAGCTGGCATTGTTTCTCAGAGTTCTACCCTGTGGCCACACTCTCTAATGATTCCCATTCTAAATCATTCTATCATTTCCTTTCCCCTTTTCTCTCTGGTCTCTCTCTCTGTCTCACACACACCTTTATTCTAGACGGTGGCAGCAACAGTGAGTCACCAGTTTCAAACCAAGTTTCATCATTAAAGTATCTTTTCTTACAGATGACCCCAGAAATAAAAATAAAGCAAACATTTGTCTACCGAAATACCATTTGATAAGAAATAATTAATTTATGATCACATTTTTGTTTATCTAAGATTCTCGAGAATAAATGATATTCTGCAATGAATGTATACTCACTGTATACATTTCAGCTCAGCACTGGGAATAGTATTTTTGCTATCTTGCACAATCCTATGTCAATAAATGTCTGAATTTCCATGACATGGTATAACTTCCTCAATCCTGTGGATCAGATAACAGCTCCAGAAAATAATCATAGCAAACACAAAGACGGTGCTTATTCTGTGTTAAGAACCCCTCTAAATTCTTTATATGATATTCACAAGATTCGAAGTAGATGCTCATTCTACCCATTTTACACATGAGAAAATCAAATCCAAGGGAGGTTAAGGGACTTGCTCAGGGTTACACAGCTGCTAACCGGCAGGGCCAGGACTCAAGCCCAGGTTGCCTCCCAATTCTCCGCTCTAATCCGCCGCCACTGGGGGAGGGTGGGTATAGGGATCTTTGCTATTGACTGCAGTCGTCTCTACTCCATCTCTTCTATGTCAATTATTTATTATAAATGCAGAGGGTGGAGAGCACTGACCCTATCTTACAGCACAACATCTGAATCTCTTCTTGTGTTCAGAGTTTCCCCACTAACAGTATTGGTGGGAACAGCAGTCGGTGGGCAGGCAATAGACTGAAAATTGTAGGTATTTCCTAGTTTTCATCACAGCAAGTACACAGGCACGTGACCCTCTGAGTGTGGCTCTGACCAGGAAGTGGGGGATTCAATCTTCTCACCATGTGGGCACCTGTCCATTTAGAAGGGATGTAAAGCGCTCCATAAGGCAGAAGAGACGATACAAATGTATTGATCTCTCTTAGTCTTATTTCTCCATCTGCAAAATCAGCTGTGACAGTCACCTTATAGCAATGACCAATTCTGCGTCTTGAGCCAGGGGGAGCCCGAGATCCCAGCCCCTTCCCTTGGCCTCTCTCAGACTCTGTGTCTGGAGCTTCACAAAGAGCCAGCCCTTGCCATGTGCAGCTGGGCCCTGTGCTACGTGGCCCTCTGTCTCCTGGGAGCAGGTGAGCCCAACACGCATTCAGTACAATTCTACCCTGGATGTGCAGACCCTCACTCCGGCACTCTCTTCTCACTACGTTGCCGGGCTCCTCTCTGGGCGTTATCCCCAGCCTCTGTATCTTTACCATACATGACCCACAGATGCTGAAATCTACCAGAGGAGATTCCTGCTTGCTGGAGCTGGACGGGGTGTGACCCTGGAGTGCAAACAGAGTCTGAGATACAATGCCATGTTCTGGTACCCGCAGGACCTGGGGCTAGGTCTGAGGCTGATTTATTACTCAACGGTTGAAAAGGATGTTCAGAGAGGAGACATATCTGAAGGCTACAGTGTCTCTCGAGAGGAGAAAGGACTGTTTCCTCTCACTGTGAAGCTGGCCCACATCAACCAAACAGCCTTGTACGTCTGTTCTGGCAGCGCACCACGGTGGAACACGGCCACCGCCCACCGGTGCACAAACCCGCTCCAGCCCTGCGGCCCCCACTACAGCCTCTACCTAAAATGTTTTAAATGTCCCTCTGCTCAGCATCCTTCCCTGCACTCTGTATTCTGAATCAATGACTCATGGACCTAGAGATGATCATACTGAGTGAAGTAAGACACACAGAGAAAGACAAATATCATATGATATCACTTACATGTGGAATCTAAAAAAAAAAAATACAAATTCTATTTACAAACCAAAGACAGACTCACAGACGTAGAAAGCAAACTATGGTTATCAAAGGGGAAAGGGTGGGGAGGGATGAATTAGGGGTTCAGGGTTAACAGACACCACATTATTATATATAAAATAAACAAGAACCTACTGTATAGCACAGGGAACTACATTCAATTTCTTGTAATAAGCTATAGTGGAAAAGAATCTGAAAAGAAAATATACATATTTATATTTATACATACACATATGTATGTATATGTATAACTGAATCACTCTGCTGTACACCTGAAACTAACACTGTAAATCAACTACACTTCAAAAAAAAATTTTTAAAAAAACACAGGAGAATAGACCCAGAGGATACATTTCAGCACTTTGGGGCCTCTGGTCTTTTAATCGCTCCTTATACATTCACTTATATTTTTCCTTGACATTTTCCTGTGTCCTGCCACTTTTCCAGATATAAAGGATAAAAAATTAAATAGAAAACAGAGTCGTTCTCCAAGGAGCTACTAGTCTAGTAAGAAAGTAATTATCAATTTGAATATAATTTAATACATTGTAATTTCATATATCGCAACATGATACAATATAACACTGCAATCAGAAGCTTTTTGGTTGCTCTGGGGAAGATATGACAGTTCTGCCTGGTGGTGGATCAGATGAAGCTAAGAGAATGTGAGCTTCACCAGATGGATGTCATTACGTGTAGAACATTCCTATTAAAGAGAGTCACACTTGGCAGAATTGAAAGATGAGAAAGTACATGATCAACTGATGTGAATTTTATCCAACTGAACAAATTTGAGAGAGTTGATGGAATGGAGTTTCGGAACAAGGTGACTTTCTGGTTTCATGGATGTGAGTATAGAAATCTCTTGTGGGCTAATGCTGAAAAGATGGAACTGAAACGTGAGAGAAATATTCAGTTGTCATCAGCAGACAGGCGATCAACACAATTTTTCAATGGTCTCTAGAAGACTTTGGTTCCTTATAAAGGCACGAGTTCAATAAACGGGACCATGTTATCAGTAGCATTTCCCATCTGGATAGTAGAGTTTGAATTATTTATTGGATAATAAGATAAAAATTGGAAGTAGGCAGTTGTACATACAGATGTGAATAGAGCCTGGCTAGAGGTACAGGTTCTGTAGAACTCAGCACATCAAGAATTAAACTTTGGGGCCAGAAAAGTCCACCCAAAATACAGATTTCGGTTGAGATAAAATACTTGGAAACATAGATTATGGTATTGCGGTTCTTTAAGGAGATAAAAGAAGGCAGAAATGGACTATGTAGGGATTGATCAAGGTATAAAATCTTAAAAAAAAAAAGGAAATTAAGAGAAAGTGTGAGCTTTGGGTTGTCTAATGTTGATATTCATAAGAAAATGAAAAAAGTAAAGGTGATCAAAGCAGAAAAAGCCACAAACACTTCTTGGGTAACTTGTAGGAATAAGGGAATGGTCATATATTAGCTTATTCTGGACAGTAAGAGATTTTACACTGTAGTTTCTTCAGAACATCTTTAGAAAGACATGAGGCAGAGGTGAGCTTCTGATGAACCACCAAAGCAGGCAGCGGGAAGCCTCTGTAAAAGGAGTGTGGGTCTGTCTACCAATGGCTGACGCCAGAGGAGACTCTGAGAATGTGGAAGAAATAAAAGGTGTTGGAAAGAGGAGAGTGATGAGACACACAAATACTGTTCCCAACCAGGTATATTTCATGGGATATAGATATATAAATATATATATATATATATAAAGCTATATATATTATTCACATGTATATACAGATGTGAATGATATTCTAAACATAAACACCTGTATATCAGAAACAGATTTAGGAAATTAAATCAAACAAAGATATCAAATATACATACTTGGGAATAAATTGAGCAAAAGTAGTGAAAGTCCTCCACGAAAAGAAGAATATATATATGGCCTTATTAACACTATTAGAGAAGGCTTAAATAAGTGAAGACATCCTATATTTACAGATTGGGTAGATTTGACAAGTTTAAAATGTCCATTTTTCCAAATTGATTTGTATACTTAACAGAATTCAATCAAACTCCCAATATGTTTTCGATAGAACTTGATAGGCTAAATCTAACTTTATATGATGCTGCAAGGGGCAGTGAGTAGCCAGGACACTCTTACAGTAGAAGATACAAGAGGGAGGACTGTAACAAGTGTTGAGAGTTATTGTAAAACCACACAAATAAAGGTACAGTGTGGCATAGGAACTGTGGGGTTTTCTCATGGATTTGTTTATATAGGTACACATACACACAGAGATAGTACCACAGAAGACACAGAATAGATTTTCAACAAATGGGGGTGAGACTATTGGTTCTGTATGTATGAAGAAAGATGAAACTGGCCACTTACCTCACAACAGCCAAAATCAATTCCAGCTGTGTTCAAAGCATAAACGTAGTAAAATCATGAAACTAATGAACAAATTGACTGAAATGACTCTATCAAATTTAAGATATTTAATCCATCAAACTGAACTATGCAAGAGTGAACAAATAGCTCCATAGTGAGATATGATGATATTACTAGTTTTCTATCCATAGCCACACTTATATGTCCAAGATGTATATTACATTTATATGTCCAAGAAAGGCTGGTGTATAGAATTTATAAAGGACACCTACAAATTACTATAATTTTTTCTATATATTAGTGAGAAAAACAATAATAGAAAAATGTATAAAAAACACAAACAAGCACCTCACAAAAGAAGAAATTTACTTAGCCATTAAACATGCAAACATTGGTAAATTTCATTATGACTGAGTCTGCAAAGTGATGACATCACAAGAAGGTTGTTGATGGGGATTACAAAACCTCATCCTTTTGCTATATTGTTTCCACCATGGGCACCTGGTTCCTCTGCTCTGTAGCCCTTTGTCTTCTGGGAGCAGGTGAGTCCTAAGCACAAAAGAAAAATCTTGTCCTGGGTTTGCTAAGACCCAAACCCAAGTCTTGTCAGGATCCCTTTTTGTCTATAGCTTCTACTTCCTTCTCTTACAGGCTCTGTAGATGCCAGTGTCCCCCAGACTCCAGGACACTTGGGGCAAAGGACAGACAGCAAACATGGATTGTATTCCCCCAAAAGGACATACTTTTTTTAATTGGTATCAACAGATCCAGAAAAAAGAGTTGAAGTTTCTAATTTCTTTTCAGAACGAACGAGTTCTTGATCAAATCGAGTTAGTCAAGAAGCGAGTCTCAGCAGAATGCCCCCCAAACTCACCCTGCAGCCTGGAAATCCAGTCCTCTGAACCAGGAGACTCAGCACTGTATTTCTGTGCCAGGAGCCAACCCACAGCGCCAAAATGTTAGTTCCTCCTAGTGCACAAACTTATCAAGACCCAACTCAGGAAGCAGGTGATCTATTAGGTTGGAAGGACGTAACAGGAGTTCCCTGGAGCTAGCTTAAGCCACAGTGCAATCTAATACAAGGCTAAAGGGTGCTTAGCAGAAGCCAAGGAGTGATGGACAGACAATGATGAGATATACTAGGTATTAGCCCCCTTTTTTATTTTAGACATTGAAATACCACCTTCCTATATGACGTCATCTGCAGCCCAGACTCCAAAGAACCACTGGGCGTGGGGGAACCGGGGGTCTCTCTTCTCGAGCAGGCGCATGTTATTATCTCTGTTACATGAATCTCACCTTGTTTTCTCCCTTTCCCAGTCCCCTGGGCATCCAGACTGTGGCCTCCCCTATTATCACTCATGTCTTTGTGAAGAATAGAAAAGCTTTTCTATCATTGCTGGCCCCAAGGCTACTCATCACTCCTCAACAGCCCCCTTTCATCTGAAAATGCTGAGAAAGTGCTTCATCCACTCAGCTGTGCTGTTTGCTCCCTGGAGTCAACTTGATTCAAACAAATTTCTTTCTCTCTCTTTTTTCTAAGTGGATTCTGCTGCACAGGGCAGCAAAAATTCACAAATTTTTTTTAAAGACTTTATATTTATCTGCACATTATCTACTTTTAGAGCCAAGTTCCATCCAGTACAATCATCGATTGTATTGCGCTCTTGATATGACAGCTAATTCATTTAAATTTCACCAGTGTGGCAGAACAACTCCCATTCACTGAGGCTTAAAAGGGCTGAGAAACTTTTGGGGGCGCAACACAGAATTTCAGTCTCTGGGAACAGAGGGAAGAGTAAACGAGCCATGAAAAATGTATTTCAAAAAATGTGTGTAGTTATGGCAAGTTATAGATTTTTTTAAATGAAAAATATGAGAATGTTATATGCTCTATGGGGAGTAATTATTCATTGGATAAATTAAAACAAATTCCTGAGAAATAACTTTAGGGGAACAAATTTTAAGCATTTACCATAAAGATGAAAATAATGATTTTAGCAAAGAACAAAACCAACAACTTTGTAGGAAATGAGAAAATGTGAATGGAAAAAATTTTTTTCATGTAAATTTGGAAAGGAATAATATTTGTGAGAAAGTGTTTAAGAACACTTTAAAAATGATTCAAGTTGTCCAGTTTGATAAAGAGCCCAGTCGGAGGGTTCCTTTTATAAACTACTTACAATGGTGTCAGCTTGACAATAGGAATCAAGAACCTTAAAAATGCAAAAGCATAATAATTCTATCGTTATAATAAGAAAAACTTGGAAAGCTGGCTTAAGGTCAAAATGGACAGTTGTTACTTACTTGCCCTACACACAGAAGCCACTATGAAACCTGACAACAGTCTTAAGGCAGCAGTGTCCAGATATTGGACAGCAGGCAGGGGAGGGCTGTCAGCACTGAGAAGCGAAGACATACAAGTCCCTGCCTTGGTACAGTTTCTGGACCGCAGCGCAAGGGCGTGGAGACCAAGCCGAGCACAGGGGCCTCGCTGAGACCCGAGTTCAGGGCTGTGGAGGTGGCTGACTTTGTAGGGGAGGGGAAGCTGCTATGGAGAAGGGAGCTGTGCACAAACAGAGCTCCCAGTATTGCATGGGGTCCTCTTTATTATTTATTTATATTTCATGGAGTCCTCTGTAGTCTTTGGGCAAATGGTAACAGTAGACATCTACCAGACAGAGCCCCCCCAAGGCCTGGCAGAGAGCAGTTGCTGGGGAGCTGTGAGAGGAATGGAGGTTCTGGGGGTCATACAATCCAGGCAGATGGGACTCCTGAGCAGCCAGAGTGGACAGACTTTGCTGACACCCTGAGAATACACTTGGCACCGCCAGGGGGAAGCAGTCACACGTCGGGAGATGGGCCACCCAGGTCCTAGAGTGACAGCCATGCCAGAACTGCCCTAACAATGCTCAGCAAGCCTCAAAGGGATCCAGCTGATTTGCCAATAAATTCGCTGCCTTTTAGAGAAAAATACATCAGTGCTCATTAAATAAAGCCAAAAAAAATCTAGACTCTTAACAAGGTAGTATCCACAATTTGAATCATGCAACAACAAAGTGTTAGACTTGGGAATAAATGGGAAAATATGACCCAACGTAGGAAAAAATGGCAGCAGAAACCAACCATAAATAACACAGATGCTGGGAACTTCAGACAAGGATTTTCAAGGAGCTGTTACAAAAATGTTCAAGGATTTAGAGGAAAATATGATCATAATTTGATTAATCGATAAAACTGATAAACCCGGAACAGTCAAGACAAAAAAGGAAAAAACACAAGTTACCAATCAATGATGCAAAGGAGATCATCTCCATAGATCCAGCAGACATTAAAATGGTAGAATATCTTAAGTATATGCCAATCAATTCTACAACTAGGTGAAGTGAAATTATTTGAAAAACGCAACTTATCATACTGACTAGAGATGAAATTAGGAATGTGAAGAACCTTATATGAAGGAAATTTAATTCTTCATCAAAAACATTCTTTCAAAGGAAACTAAAAACCTGAATTCCTTTCCTGGTGAATTTTTTCAAACATTTCAGGGGAAAAAATGCCAGCTTTACCTAAAGTTCTTTCTTTTTAGAAAACAAGAAGTAGAAGCAATTCATAACTCATTATATAAAACTAGCAAAACCCTAATGCCCAAATCTAAGATATTACAGAACGCTATCCTATATGACCATAGGTGAAAAGATTTTTCCCAGCATGTTAACAAATCCAGCCCAAATGCATTTGTGTGACGTATGCATGTGTGTATGCGTATGTATCTGTGCATGTGATAATGCATCAGGACCCAGTGAGTTTACTGCAAGAGGCACAATGAGTTAGCGCTCAGAAATCAATGGGTGTCATCATGCTAGCAAAATAATGAAGAATAACCATTTCACCATCTCAATAGGTACTGAGAAAACAGTTGAAAAATCCAGTACTCTTTCAAAACGAACACTCTCAGCCCTGGTAATAGAAGAGAGCTTTCTCAATCTGATAGAGGCTATCAGTGAAAAATTTACAGCTACCACCCAATGTAATGGTGAATATTGGACACATTCTTCCTATAATCAGGAACAAGGCATGACGTTTTCTCTCATTAGTTTTCTTCAACATTATATTGGAAGACCTAAACCATGTCATAGGCCAACCAAAAATGAAATAAAAATCCTAAATACTGTAAAAGGAGAGGTGAAATTATCACTATTTTCAGATTGTATTTATTATATAATATTCATTATATTATATAATATATATTTATAAATTTTATGTATTTATAAATTATAAATAAATTTATATTTATTTATATGGAAATATTTATATAGTTTTTATAAAAATAGATTATTTATATAGAAATCAGTGATTCAGAACTAGAAACAATTAGTGACTTTAGAAAGATCACAAGGTACCACATCAAAATTAAAAATCAGATGTTTCTAGACTAGTTGCAAACAACTGAAAAATAATCTTTAGGAAACAATTCCATATATAGTAGGATCAGTAAATTTAGCAAATGATGTTCAATGAAAAACTACAAAACATCACAAATGGAAACTAAAGAAAATACTAAAAATGAAAAGATATATCCTGTTTATGGATTGAAAATTTTAATGCATTGTAATAGCAACTTTCTCAACAAATAAGTTGAAACAAATGGATGATTACATGGGAAAGAATGGACTTTTCTGATACCTCACCCCATGAACTAAAATCAATTTGAGATGGGTCATAGGACTAAGTGTCAAAGCTAAAACTACAAATCTTCTAGAAGAAAACACCCTTGTGAGTTGAAGGTAGACAAAATTTTCTTTTGACTAACTAGTGATAAAATATCATTTCTCCTTTGGCATCCTTTGTACCAGAGGACATTTGTTATATAGATTAACGATTCACAAATGAGAAGAGTGTTCTCATTGTCCCTAAGATCACCTCTGAACACACAGCACATATGTGGCAAGGAGCATGGTATGTGGGTAAGACCGAGAGGTCTGTGCTCTGCCTGTTGTGGAAGGTAAGTCAGAGGAAAAGTGGATTATAGATAAGGTTTGAGAGCCATATGAGCCACCCAGAGTAGAGGGAATATTGGTCCATGCCAACAAGGACCTTCTTGGTTGCCCAGAAATTAGAATGTCTTTTTCAATTCCCTTCGCATCCGTTATGTATCTCTCCCATTCATTCCTCTGATAATAGTCTCTCACTCCTCCTCAGGCATAGATTCTGCTCCCAGAATGATTTCTGCGTCTCCGCTCCTTGCCATGTGTCTACAGACTCCTCCTGTAGGACTCCACCGGACCTGAGTCCTCTGTTCTCTCAACTGATGGGACCCTGCCCCCAATAACAGGTTATATTCAGCTCCCAAATCTCTCTTCACTCACATCATTGCCTTCAGCAGGGGGCAGCAAAAAAGCATGCTTAAGATTTGCAAATGAGGGCAATTACATTTTCCCATTAAGGACAAGACCAAACTGATGATTTTTATTATAATGA
The DNA here is from genome assembly GCF_009834535.1 of Camelus ferus. Taxonomy (NCBI): domain Eukaryota; kingdom Metazoa; phylum Chordata; class Mammalia; order Artiodactyla; family Camelidae; genus Camelus; species Camelus ferus. The sequence continues at coordinate 18,390,976 of NC_045702.1, forward strand.
CCTTGTTTGTGTTCATTGAACCCAAGGATATAAAATTTATTGGAACAAGTCCACATATCTAGCGGTATTATTAATGGAAAACTGTACTCAGAAAGAGAGACAAGGGAGGGAATGTGTCATATGGAATGATGCACTGGCTGTAAAATGTGCTTGGGTGCTCCAAATAAATCAGGCACTGTGCAAAATAACACAGGAGAGAGAGAAGCAAACAGGGAATAAACAAGAGATGCCATGTGTTGATGATTATTGAAGCCAGGTAATGTGGGAACATGGAAGCTCATTATACTATTGTATGTACTCGGTATGTGTTAGAACATTTCATAATTGAAAGAAAAAATATTAAAAAGGAGATTTTTCCAATGTTATGTGCAGCAGGATTGACTGGTGTGAGATGCCATGATGTATCCATGGACCAGGGGGAGCCAGGACAAGACCAGGCTGCCAACTTTGCCTGTTACGACCGTCACACAGGATTTCACACCATTGGTGTCTCACTGTGCTGTTATTTGTAATTTGTTGCACTGAAATATTGAACACTTTCCTCCTAAAATCAGGAACAATTTATGTTATGCCAAAAATATTTCTTTAAGGAACCATTTACAGTTCATTCAAAATATGAGTGAAGATGTTAAGTATTGGTTTGAAATCCCAAACCCTACCCACATTGAGTGAGTGCCTTCCTGCAATGAGCTAATACTTTAAGCGAAGATCTGCATCTAGAAAATACTGACCAAAAAGCAGCAGCCCTTAAAGAACAGTGGCAACTTGGAACAAAGTTATCGTGCTTCCCTTCTCTTTAAAAAAAAATCTCAACATTTATGATGAATATATTCAAATCACATAAATTACCTAGACCTGAGTTAGAAAAAATAAATGCAGAAAAAAAAAAAGAGAAATGTTACAGGGTCACAGCCTTCCAGTGAGACTAGACTCCTTTTATTTGAGAGGATTCTGACCTTTCTCTGTGCCCTATTCAGTTGGGATGGTGATGCTTCCTTGAACAACTGAAATAGAGAGGTTCTGAGAAGAGGGAGAGAGACTGCTTTCCGACAGATGGCAGAGAAGAACCAGGAAGCGGAAGGAGCAGGAGTTCCGCATCCGCTGATAGGACACACACTAAGTAAGCCAAAGCACCACCCGCCAGACAAGTGCGGCACTGAAGGTTAGATCCTTGCGGGGTGTGGTGGGAAGGGGTGTGGTTGCATCTTTCTCTGAGACCCACTCAGTTGGGAGGGACAGTGACATCACCTACTGAATCCTTGCAGTTTCCTATTTCCATGTCCTGTTCCCCCAAACCTCAGAGCTGGAAACACCTCCATCCTGCCTCTCCCCACCATGGGCTCCATGCTCCTCTGCTGTGTGGCCTTTTGTCTCCTGGGAACAGGTGAGTTAGGGAAACATAAGGAATCCCTGCCTTAAATTTTCCGGGTCTGAAGCTTCTCCCTCGAGACTGTGGCAAGAGGAACCTGCACAGACTCCCTCCAGTTTCTGCCTTGTTTCCTCACAGGCTCCATGGATACTGGTGTTACTCAGACCCCACGGAATAGGATCACAAACACAGGAAACAGTGTTTTACTGGAATGTTTTCAGACTAAGGGTCACAATTATATGTACTGGTATCGACAAGACCCAGGACTGGGGCTCCGGCTGATCTACTCCTCCTACAATGTCAATGATACCAACAAAGGAGAGCTCTCCAATGGCTATAGGGTCTCTCGTGCGGAGAAGGCGAAATTCTTCTTGTTCCTGGAGACTCCTGTCCCCAACCAGACAGCCCTTTACTTCTGTGCCAGCAGTTATTTGCACAGTGCTTCCTGCCCACCTGCGCTCTGCACAGGAAGACCAGCACATTTGCTCAGGAGGGCTCAGAAGTCTTTCTGGATGCGAGTTGTAGGATCCTTCAAGGTCATTCTGTGCCTGGGTGAGCCTCCATCTGAACTCAGGGCCACCTTGGGTTAGGGTTCCCAGGCCATGGGATGACTCCAAAAGCACAGGCTAGACTAGAGCTATCCTCTGACCCGCGTTACCTGTTCTGGTGGGGCTAGCCCCATAGTGTCCTCCTAGGAGAATGAACCTGAGCATTCGGGAACACCATGATGACTTTCAATAAAAGCATCTCTTGTTGGCTCTTCTACAGTGTGGTTTTCAGTGGTCCTGTGGCACCTGTCTCCCTCTACCCACTCTGCAGCATCCCCACCCATTCTGTCCCTGCTGGTGGCCCCATCTACCCTGCCAGCCTTTCTCAGTCCTGGGCCCTCCAGATCCTGCTGTTTAGCTCTATACGTGGTTGCCTTGATACCGAGAACAGACAGACTAGCTTGTTTTCTAAAACTTCGTTCTAAGTAAATTTAATTACTGTTCAATTTGACTCAGAAGGTGGAGTTCAACTACCAGAGATAGTGATCTATAAAAATGATCTTTCATCTACTGCTCCATACTTGAATCTGTCCTGAGATTAATCTTAACCTGCAGGAGCAGAAAGACTTGTTTCATTTCCTGGATGTACTACTGAATTCAAAAAAATACGCCTACTGTCCAACATGGAGGCAAAGCTAGGAGCTTGGAGATTCCTCTTTCTCTCAAGGCATTGGAAAAAAAGACCCCGACTGCCCTGCAGGGCGAACCCTCTTAGGAGCCAGTGAACTGTGGGCACAAAGATACTCAATCAAGGACTGCCAAGCATGATGTAAGAGTCTGCCTGCGGACCAGGTTAAAGCCTTCCTAATGTGCTTTCTCTTCTTACCGTGGAAGCCTCAGTTATTTGAACAGAAGAATCCACAGGATCTGGTGATGTTCAGGCACAAAGAATCAAATTGCTTTTGTTTTCTACCGCTTCTAACTGTGGGGCGAGGGGGGGAGTCATACCTCTTTTTGTTTTCCAGTGTCACTTCATGAGGTCCTGTTTCATGTATTCCCTTGGGAAAAAAAGATCAGTGTTCTATGGAGTTTGGTTCCCAGCATTCTATACACACTTCACAAGCCATCTCACCTGTAATACAATTCTTCTCTCATGAGCTGTAACTGTTCCATTTTACAGTTTACTGGACATTTTTAGTAGATTTCCCTGGACTTTTCTTCTGCCTTTTTTTCCCCCTCAGTATAAATATTTACCCTTAACCTTCCCATCCATGGTCGTGACAATTTCTTACATGACTTCCTAAATGATAAATTCAGTCTTCTCCTCAACACTTCCAGCTGGATGGCCTACAATTCAAACTCAAGTAATTTATTCCTGAATTTATTGGCTCCCCGCCCCTACATGCATCCACTCTGGCCCATATACTGTACTTCTATCTCAGTGAGTGGAATGATGGTTCTAAGTTCCTCTTTTCCATTAGTCCTCGCATTACATCCATTGATAAATCTATTACTTCTGTATTACAGATTGTCATCGATTCAGATTTCCTGGAAAATGGACTTTGCAAGGGACATTAGTGTTCAGGAAGATTATTAGAAAGTGCCCTTATGATCAACATGGGTAGAAGGGAAAAGAAGGAAGTTGCATGGGGCAGAGGAGAAGCTGGGCAGTCCTGCAGCCTCCACAAGGCCTAAGCTGAGTCCACAGGGAGCTGGGAGGCGGAGGGGGCCCCTAGAATTACCCGAAGGGGAGGTGAGGAGGCCGGGTCTATGCCCACATTCAGTGCAGCCACATTGGACACGATGGCCCTGAGAAGGGGGCTGCCCTCGGGGGAAGAGGGGTCCCTTTAGCCAAGACACCTCACAAGGAGGGCCGCCAGCCAGCAGCACGCCTAGGCGGCGGGGGAGATGGCCTTCATGCCTAAAGGGACAGCCCGGAGTACTCATCACGGTTTCCGACACGCACGCTTATCTGATTCAGCTGATCCTGTCTGTCTTCGTTGCTTCTACTTTACTGCAGGCCCTCATCACCTGTCACTTAGAAAAGATGCAGTGTTCTTCTCACTGGTCCGCCAGCCTCTTACTGCATCGGCTCTCCTCTGTCTTGGACAATCCCACCAGCCTGATTGAGTCCAACGTTCTCCATAAAGCCCTCCATGAAGAGGTCTCTGTCTAAAAGTATGACCAAGTCTTCCAAATTCACTGCAGAACTTGAGAGTCCAGCTCTACTGACTGTTTCGTATTTCACTGAAGGGGACAAGCCGAATCACAGGGCCTCACCTTTGCAAAGGCTTCTCCTGTGTCTGAAGTGGGTCACTGCTGCTTGACCGCCTGGCTCACTCTTGCATGTCCTTTCATTCTTAGCTGTGAGATTAGCTTCTCCATAAAGGCTTTTCTGACTCCTACAGACAGGGAAGACTCGGCTCCTATCCATTCTAAAACTACCACAGTTGGTGTAGTCCTTCATAAATCACTTTATTCTCACCCTTCCTGAGACTGTGTTCTTTAGTTTGAGAGTGATGTCCCTCCAGTTTGACAGCCTTAGAACTGAGAACATTGTTTGATTTAGTGAAGAAAAAGTAGAAGGATGGGACAGAGGACAGGAGAGGGAAATAGACTCAAACACATCTCAAGTAGTTCAGGATTTTCTTCCAAATAACATGTTTTCTGAGCTCTGGTGGGTGTTTAAGTCCTCCACACACCCCCGACCTGCAAGTCCTTTAAGCACAATTATATAAGAAGACAAAGAAGACTAGAAAATGAGACAGGGTGTTTTTACTGGACCAAAAATGCATACAGATGTATGTAACAATTATCTCTGATGATTCCTGTATCCCTAATTGTTGACATTTAAAAATTCTCGTCAGCTGCTCCAGAGACTTCCCTCGCTGGACCGGAAAGGTGGGCACGCATGAGTCATTCCTGCACAGGCAACAAGAGGCACGTGGTTTATCCCTGCCTTCAAGCATCCCTTCCTCTGAGCAGGACCTGAGCCTCACTCATATCTACTCCCAACCCAAGATCTACCCCTCTCTATCTTCCTTCTTTCTTTAGCCATCTCTACCGCGAGATAAAGATTTTACACCCAGGCCCTGCTGAGAACTTTTATCGACTCATCACTCAATCCTAACATCTCCTCACACTTAGATCAACTGGAAGTCTCTCTCCTTCCTGTTTCTTTAAAATTCATCAGAAAGAATCTCTCCAGATCTCTCTCTAATCACCCATTCCACTTTTTTTTTCCAGCAGGAGGCAGTAAAGCTTCATTGATTTTTCTCTTCCTGGCCACTTCCTATTAATGGAAGACCAGCTTTCATAGTAAAAGCAAAGACCAAATGTCACCAATGATTTTAATGATTACCTTTATCTTAAGAGAGCCCCTAATAAGAGTATTTCAGGGTCTGTAAGTCAGAAGCGTTATATTCGTTCAGGACACAGGGGAGAGCAAGAGTGAGCAGGGACCTACCGGTGTTAATACATCCAAGAAAGCTGAAGAGGTGATCCTTAAACAGTGGAGCTGTAATAGCCAACATCCAAAAGCCCAGGTCAGCAGCCTGCAAGCAGAAGTTTTATTGGGTGTGTATCCTAGTGAACTGGGGCAGAGGCAGCAGACAAAGGGGGAAGGAAACCTGGGATTCATCTTCGTGGCTCAAAGTCACAGCTAAAAACTTTTCTCAAGATGACACGAGGAAAGAGAGAGGAGAGAGAAGAGTGGTTGTTTTGGATTCTGTTCATAGCAGCAGCATCCAAATATGTTTAGCCAATGTTACCCAAGTATGTACTGGAAAATAGCTGCAGATCTGAATTTTCCATCCTGGCACGATTGGTAGTGCAGTTAAAGAAAGATGAACCTTGTACCATGGAGCCCAAGTTGATGAAGTGAGTGAAATCTGAACACCGAAAAGTGAGAAGCGAGACGGGGAACGTTGTGTGATTATCACGCAATAATACTACATTTTCTGAGAACCCGGTGAATGCCAGTTACTGCTTTCAGCCCTTCACGCGTGTTACCTAAGGGGTTGCCCCACTTAATCCTCGCCAGATGGTCCCTGCACCCCGTCTGACTGAGCCGCGCTGCTCACCAAACGTTCTTCTCTCTCAGCTCTGCAGACTTCATTCCAGCCCGTTCCCCAGAACTCACCTCGAGCATCACTGCCTCTGCCGACCTCCCTGATCAGGTCAAGTCCTCCTATTACGAGCTTTTGAAGCGTTACCGTTCTCATCTTCGTTGCTTGTAATACAGGTGCAATTTTGTCAAAACAGAGACCTGAGTTAAGACCAGCAAAACATCTAGCCTTCTTTGGATGAGAGACGTGGACAAAAATATCAGTGCTCTGATGGGTAAAAGCGTCTAGACGACACTACGGTATCAACAGGACAGCTGCGGGGCCCAGAAGGACTACGTCATCGCAGTCTGAGCGACTTCATTAAGAGCCCGTCCCACTTCCCCAGAGCCGGGAGACACCCTTCTCACCCCGACTGTGCCATGGCCGTCAGGCTCCTCTGCTATGTGGCCCTTTCCCTTCTGGGTGCGGGTAAGTCATAGACACAGAATTCTCTAAAATCAGGAAGAAACATTTTTCTCTGTACTAGGCTTGCTTTTGGCTTCAGCATTCAGGCCCATCCTGGACTCAGTTGCCAATTTTATTCTGTATCTCTCAGGCCTCACAAATGCCGATGTTAACCAGACCCCAAGATACGCTGTCATAGGGACAGGAAAGAAGATTACTCTGGAATGTAATCAAGCCATGGACCACGAGAGCATGTACTGGTATCGACAAGACCCCGGAATGGAACCCCAGCTGATCCATTATTCACGCGGGGTTAACACCACAGAGAAAGGAGATCGCCCCTCCGAGTCCACTGTCTCCAGAATAAGGAAGGACCAGTTTCCCCTGACGCTGGAGGCCACCAGCCCCTCACAGACATCTAGATACTTCTGTGCCAGCAGTGAATGCACAGCACTGCACAGGCACTTACAGACAGCACAAAAAAGGTCCTCGCAGAAGTGAGGAAGCCCCACCTTCATAAACCTCATCTCAAACTGCAGAAGCCACTGCAGGTGTCCACCGACTCCCCAGCCCTGAGCGGCCAGTGTGGTCTGAGCAGCAAGCTGGGAAGAGGGCTGTGCCCGGGTCGGCCTCGACCAAGCCGGGGGATGGTCCAGCCGCGGTCGGACTGCCCCGTCCCCTGCGCCCTCCTGCACCGCCCTGCTGAGGCCGGCACCAGTTGTGTCCAGCAAGATAAGTGGGATGGTATTTGACGGTTGCCTCATGGCGACCTGCAGGGGAGGAAACAGGAAACGCTTCCTTTGATTTTCTCCACAGACCGTCATCTCTGGTTAACGGTTCCTTCCTCACGTAAAGCGTGTTACTTCACACACAGCGGCTCAAAAGCCTTTTCCTTTCCCACGCAGACCCTCTTCTCAGCCCTCGGGTCCTCACTCCGTGGCTTTGAACACTGAAATCACAGAAGGACGTGAACTGATGATTTTCACAATTCTACCTCGAAATGAATGGAGTTTTAACTAAATCTACATGAGACACAAGGAACAGAAATTGTAGTTGCAAAGAAAACCCTCCAAAAGCTTCCCTGTATTTAGCCCTGGACCCCTTTGGAGACCGTCCTGGCCATTGGGAAGCTACTCCACAGATCAGTGCTTCTTGCTTGGACACACCGAATCTTGCAGAACTGGGCCTGCATCCACACAAGGCCAGACCCGGGACCGTGAATAACTCTGCTGTTACTCAGGCAGCGGATGAAAGTCCCGCTGTCGGGGCTGGGGCCCTCTGTCCCCTGAGAAGAAGTGGCTGCTGGCCCAGATGTGAACCCCCCGTCTTGAGGTTTCCGGAGAGCAAAGCCAGGCGGAGTCTTTGTCTTGGTCTCTTCTCTGAAGGGGCTCAGCCTGTGAGAAAACGATCCATAGAACAAGATACGTATTTGATTGTAAAGGACACCGCTTGGTTATCTTTCTTTACGTTTGAACCCCACAGTACTGTCCACTCCTTTGCAGTCCTTCGTGTGGGCTCTTCCTCTTCTCTTCCTTCTTTTATCCTGATTTCTGGACTTTTTATTCTTGTCTTCTCGATCTGCACGTGCATCTTGGATAATATTATCCAATCCACGATTCACATTGCATCTCTCGTTAGTTCCAAGCTAGTTCTGTGAACCATCTACTAGGTATTCCCACATTCCTAATTTATACGTTCCTCAGCTCAGCTTATTCCCCGCAGGGCTCATCACCCTCTGTTGTAGGCGCCCGAACCAGCGAAATCGGGGAGCCCTGTCTTCTACGGTCAGGTGTTTTGACGCGACGCCTGGAGGGTTACGAATCCTTCTGTATGTTCAAGATCTTGTAGTAACTTTCAATGAAAAAAATATGAAAATGAATATACATATGTATATGCATGGCTGGGACATTATGCCGTACAGCAGAAATTGACATGTTGTAATTGACTGTACTTCAATTTAAAAAGTTTAATTAATTTAATTTTTTTTAAAAAAGAACGCTTCTTCCCTGCCTCTTGTCCTCTTCCACCTTTTCCTCCTCATTGCCACTAGAGTGACATGCATAATACACAAATCTGATCATTCTCCCAGCCCCTTCACACATTCTCTATGCTTCTCTTTTACATTCATGGTAAAATTTAGATATCTTAACCTGACACAAAGGTATTTCACAGTCTGGACTCTGGAGATCTAGCTGGCCTTCAGTCCCCTCACCCCTGCTGGTTTTCATTCCAGCATCACTGAACCGATGCTCTCTGACCCCCTCTGAGCCTTTGCACGAGCTGTCTCTCCACCTTCCGTGGTCTACTCTTCTCATCTGCAGGGCTCACTCCTACAGTTCCAGTCATCACTGTCCTGACACAAGAAGTCTTCATCTGTTTCAGTCCAGCCCCGTGTTCCAAATAGCAGTATGGGAGGCTTCCCTCACCACTGTCTGTCTTATTTTCCCAAACAGAGTCTCTTTGGGCTACTGGTTTTCCTGATACATTTTGAATAAGAACGGTCACAGGGCATAAGTCAGACAGAAACAAAGCAGAGCAAAGTCTCAGAGGGTGGACGGATGTCTGTCCTGCTGGGTAGTGTTGGGGGTGATGCTGGATGCCGAGGCAGTAAAATCCTCGCTGTACTCAGGTAGGAGAAAGATGTAGTTTGGGTTCTGATGCCGATGATGGTGAGTGCTTCTTAAACAGATGCCGGGTGAACTGCTGGATTCATGGCAAAGAAGTGAGTGAGCTGTTCTATGAGCAGCTACCACTTGTACACAGCCAACACCAAGCCTCCCTCTGCTACAAAAACAGCAGCTCCTGCTCCTCTTGCACACTTTCATTGAAGGGTAAAGACGAGGAGGAGGAGAAACTTATCTTCCTTTGCAGCTATTCACATCCTCCCTCAACTGTGCTTTCCAGCTGTACTGAACCTTTTCTAAACTCCAAAAATGTCATAAGCCCCTGGACTTTTCCTATGCTGGTCCCTCTGTCTAGTCTACCAGAGAATTATTTCTTTTCCTACAAATCTTACTTAAAACCACACCACTTCTGTGAAGTCCTCCCTTCCTTCCCAGAAAGATAAATCATTCATTTTCTCTGTGGTCCTACATCAATTTAAAGAAACCCCAACTTTTGTCCTTATAATCCAGCTTGAAATGTTGGCCCCATCTCACTCCTCACAGGCAAGCATGGCCTTGGAGAGACTGGACTTCATATCCTTTTACGTTGTAACCCCAGGATCCAGGACTGTTGAGATATACTGGACGCAAAACTAGAAGCTTCATGAGAGCAGAGGCGTTTTTGGGTTCATGCTTGTATCCCAGTGTCTGATCGTAGCTCTGGCACATAGTAGCTGTTCAATAAAAATGTATTCAACAAACAAAAAAAGAGTCAAATATATTTTCCTGGAATTGACCCTGAATTTGTGCCCCACTATTCTCTACTCACCCCCAAAATTATTCGTTGCTCCAGTCTCCCATGTCCCAGGTCTCATTCTCCTCCCTAATTGAGTGAACGAAAACCCTGTTGTAAAGCAGCTTAAAATGGGAGGCTGATGGAGACCCCTCTGTGGAGAGGGCTAAAAAAGAGGCATGGAATAAAGACAATATTTTATTCTGGTGATTTCAGTTTGAAGGGTGGATAACCCCAGAATTGGCCCACTTCTGTAAATGTCATACCTGCACAGGTTCAGGGATAGAATCTTCCAGCAGGGCACTCCACACTGATCCCTGGGCTCAGAGGAGGGCAGTTCTCCTAGGAGAATCCCCTCCCTGCCACTGGAGGGGCCATCAGAGTGGCAGGCATCAGCTTGGTGCTACTGTTGAATTTCAGGCAGTTGGGGGATAGCTTACTAAGTGTCATTTAGTTATAGAAGCTGGAGTAAATTGAAAAATAATTCCCATAGTAAGAAGTCTCCAGTCAAACTCTTTAAAAGAGAGAGAAAATAGAGAGGAATATACAGAGTAGAAAATCTTGAAAATTTCATCATTAACAGTTGAAAGTACGGGTTTTGGAATTAGACTATCCGGTTAATTTCTAGTTTTACCAAGTTACTTAACCTGTCTAAAGACAATTTCCTAGTCTAGAAAGTGGAGTGAATAATTCGGGGCTCCCAGGTTTTATTTAGTCAAGAAAATGAATGCAGATTGCCTAATATAATCCCCAGCACAAAATTAGACTCAATAATAAATGATGATGTTAGTAGCAGTACAACTCGTTACCAATTTGAAAGCTAAATTTGAAGGAGTGATTACTGTGTACGAGGCATTGTTATAACCACTTAACATATTAACTCATTTAATCCTTACAGCAACTCTATAAGGTACATACTTTTAATAAAACAAATTACAGATCATAAAATTGAGGCACAAACCAAGTCACTCGCTTCCCCAAGATGAGAGTAAGTAACAGAACCAGCATTCAGATCTAGGCAGTCTCCCTCTGGAACCTTCATGTTATCCACTTACTTTGCTGCAGTGGTAGTTGTTAGGGCGTGTCATGGATGAAGAACTGAGTCTGCGTGAGAAAGAATGCAAGGGAATAGCAAGTATTAACCGAAAAGAGTGATTGTTTTCCCCAATCTGAATTGGTCGGGAAAGTCGAATGCCTAGTGGCTCTCTGTGAAAGGCAGGGAAGACACCACCTCTGTAGATGTGGGGCTGTGGGTGTGGGCGGAGACAGTGACATCACAGGCAAGCAACCGATGGGCTGTTGACAGCTGGAGGAAGACCTGTTCCTTCTCCTATCCTGCCACGAGGCTCAGGCTCTCAGTTTATCTCTTGGAAGTGGATGAGGTCTTGGAGCACAAGGGGAATTCAGACCCTAGGATTTCTAGGCACCAGCACAGGGTTTTTGTTTGTTTTTGTCATGCTCAAAACATTGGGCTTCCTGATGGACACAGTTTGTACCTTCTGCATCCTTTTCCCACAGGTCACCTGGAGGTTAGAGTAATCCAGAACCTAGAGAAGAACAGGGGGGAAGCTTTTCTGGAATGTCTTTCAGACTTTGGTCATGACAGAATGTTCTAGAGCATCCACGACCCAGCGTTGGGGCTGCGGCTGACCCCCTGCTCACTTGTTGGGGGCAGCACTGAAAAAGGTTCCCTGCTGAGTGTCTCCCAGAAGAAGGAGGGTTTCTTCCAGGTCCTAGAGACATCCTCACACTTCTGTGCTAGCAGTTTATCTATAGTAATTCACTGCCACATCCTAGGTGACCTAGAATTTGTGGGAAAAAAACCTTCCTAGAAATAATGTCAAATTGCAGAAAGTCACATCAATGACATTTGGGCTTCAGTTCATCTGTGGTGATGAGCATCCCACAATTTCCCTAAAATGCTTTTTTTCCCAAAGCAAGCATTGTTCAGAGCAGTTGGGAGACAGCTGCTGAAAGTCCTTACATCAGCATTTGTCCATACCCACTTCCATCGGTGGAAGCTCTGCTAAGATGAGTTGCTACAGCATATGAAATCCTCTCTGAACGTGCTCTGGGCACCTACGAGATTTTCCTAAATTTGTGTACGTCTGGTTGCTTCGTTCCCTTCCCCACACCTTTTCACTCCCTTAAGCATCAGCCTAAAGGAAAAAGAGAGGACGTAGGATTATGTGCAAAGCACAGAGGTTGGAAAGCACATACAGTGTTTGTGGAAAAGAATAACATTAGGCTGGCTAAAGAGACGAGAGTACTTTTAGAGTGAAAGTCGAGGTTGGACATAAGGACAAAATGGAAAAGAGTTCCAGAAGTGTTCCGAGAAAACACTCAAGGGTCCAGGGAACACACATCAATTTACCACAATAGTCCAGAGAAAATTCAAAAGATGCAAAACCCCCATATTACAAAAGATAAGGGAAATCAGAAAAGTCACAGAGGCAAATCCTGCCATGCTAATTCTTCAAGGGAAGGGCGTAAACAGTCATGTGACCTGGATAAATGAAATTATCACATTCAGTCAAGTCTAAGAGGCTTTGCGATGCTTTCTGAAGCAGTGAGGGAGGAGGGCGTGGTCTCGGGCCAGGAAGTGGGTGAAAAGTGTTGGCATCAGAGACTTAGTTCAGCCCAGGAGCAGACAGTGTTCTCCATCTGCTGCCACCATGAGCAACAGGCTCCTCTGCTGTGCTCTTATCTTTCTCATCAGAGCAGGTGAGTCCTGAGCAGAGGTCAGGAATCCTTGTCACTGGCTTCCCAGGCTCCGGCAGCAAAATGTTTCATCAAGAAGGCAGCACTCATCTCCGCTCCCCAGGCTGTTTCTATTTGATCCCTGCTTTGTCTCCCACAGGCCTCAAAGAAGCTGCAGTCACACAGTCCCCAAGACACAGAATCCTGAAGACAGAACAGAAATTAACTCTCCAGTGTTCACAGAGGATGAATCATTATTCAATGTACTGGTACCGCCAAGACCCAGGATTTGGGCTGCGGCTGATCTATTACTCAACTGGTACCAGAACTACTAAGCAAGGAGATGTCCCTGAGGGGTATCATGTCTCTCGAGAAGATCAGGCCGATTTCCCCCTGACCCTGCAGTCAGCCAGCACCAACCAGACATCTGTGTACTTCTGCGCCAGCAGTGAATCCAAGCGCTGCACGGCCACATCCTCTCCGCACAAAAAGAGAGGCAAACGGAGGAGTGAGGGGGTGCTGTCCTCAAGATTCCTGACCCCGACTAGAAGTTTCCTCAGAAGCCTGCACTGAAGCCCTGCCTTTGACCTTAATATTCTTTGCTTCCCTTTTCCCATTCTTGTCTAAATCACTCTCTCTATTCTAATCAAAGTCTTTGCCCTTCTTTGATATTCTACTAGACGAAAGGATATTAACCCAATGTGAATATTTTCTAAGACCAACTTCAGTTTTCAGGTTCAGCTGTAAGAAAATTTTGATGAAACTGAATTCTGTTCAATTAAGTCAAGAAAGGAGAAAAAAAAAAAGCCAAAGATTCTTCCATGAGTGTCTCAATGAGTAACCATGTTGGATGGGGAGATAGGGTACTGGGACTTCCTCAGACATGCAGTGGCCTGAGCATAAGTAAAAGCGGATGCAACGGTAGTGAAAAGTTGTCAGACAATGTGTGGGTTTAGGAAGAACTTAGTGTGTGTGTGAGAGGGAGCGGAGAGGGGTGAGAAAGAAATGAAATGTGTTTGTCTTCAGGGATTATCCGGGAGCAGAACTTTTCACTGTACAGTCCCCAAGGGAGGATGCTGGGTGCCAGCCAGCTGTCTTAGTTTTCTATTGCTGGGTAAAAAATCACTGCAATTAGGCAGGTCAAAACATCACCCACTTATCATGTCATGGCTCTGTGTGTCGGAAGTCCTGGATGGGAGGGACTGGGTTCTCTGCTCAAGGTCTCATGAGATTAAAATCAAGGTGTCATCTGGCAGCATTCTCTCTGGAGCCCCGCTCCTCCACCCAGCTCATCCCTATGACTGGCAGGACTCAGCTCCTTGTGGTGCTGGGACTAGAGACCCGGTTTCCTTGTTGGCTGTCACTGGGGAATTGCTCCTACGTCTTGACTATTATAAATAGTGCTGCTATGAACATTGGGGTGCATGTATCTTTTCAACCTGGAGTTTCTTCTGGATATATGCCCAGGAGTGGGGCTGCTGGATCATATGGTAATTTCACTTTTAGTTTTTTTAAAGGACAGGGGATGCCATTTTCAAAGGTAGATGCTACCAGTTTCTGTTCTTGACACGCTCCAGTTTTGCAAATGCCTCATCTCCACAGGTTTAGGATCAGAATGTTCCAGCAGGGAGCCCCGCAGTCATTGCTAGCCTCAGGGATGGACTATTCTGTTGGGAAGAGATCCTTCCTGTGATTTGACAGTCAATAGCCAACACGGTGTGCATGGTCACTGCTAAGGAGCACAGAGCCACCAGGGTGACCCAAGGAGTCACCCTCCAAATAGCAGGAGATTGGAATTTGTTCCTGCTACTGAGAATATCAAAGAAGTCCATTGGCTTTCCAGCTTTCTTTCCACTGTGAGGTGACCACACAAACACACTCAAGCACGCAGAGGGAAAGGTTGGGGTGGAGGGCGGATGGAGATGTGGAGAGACAGAGAAAGAAAAGAATGCTCTCCCTTGATCCTTGAATCTTCTAGGTACACCAGAGTCCCTGTGCACCAGCAGTTTATCAACGCAGCCACATCCTCTGCACAAAAGTGGAAAACCCAAGACACGTAGTGACCCTGCCTTCCCCAGCTCCCCCACCCACACAAGAACACCCAGAGCCCTGCCTGCCAGGTTATCATCCTTTCCTCTGCTTTTCCCGCCTTAGTTGCTTTCTTACCACATCTCCCCACTAATTTTAGTGTTGGTGATTATAATTGTCTTCTGTTGCTGCTACAACAAGTAACCACATCCTTAATGGCTTAAAACAATACAAATTTATTATCTTACAGTCCTGGAGGTCCGAATTCCAACATGGGTCTCACTCAACTAAAATCAGAAAATTGGCAAGGCTCCATTCTTCTCTGAAGGCTCTTGGACAGAATCAGATTTCCTTGCCCTGTGGTTCGCTTTCTCTAGCTTCAAAGTCAGCAATGTTCCTTCTCTGACTCTTCTTCCACGCTCCCGTCTCCCTCAACACAGCTGGGAAAGGTTCTCCGCTCTGAAGGACACACATGATTAGACTGGGCCTCCCTGGATAACCCACGCTACTGTCTACAGCTCAAGGTCAGCCGATAGGCAACCTCAACTGCATCCACAACCTTCCTTCCCTTTTGCAATCTAAACATTCACAGGTTGGGGGGATTAGGACTTGAGCATCTTAAGGGGCCATTAGTCTGCCTACTGCTGGGATAGTCCACTAGAGGGCGTTAACATATTACTTAATACACACTTGCATTTCAGACACTGATAAGACAAGTGTACATAAAATTGGATACTATATGACCAATTAAAAGAAAACTCAGTACTAAAATCTCACAAGGTCTTTCGAAGGTTACTCATATAGTATAGAAAAATATACAGGATAGAATGACTTCCTCAGAACCAAAAACGGCCTGAGGATAAGTAAAAACAGGATTTGAAGTGTGGTGAAAATTCTATAGTCTGTGTCTGGGTTCAGGATCACCCACAGGAAAACAAATATGGCTGTATAATTAAAGGGACAGATGTGTCCTTCCTACAGGGGTTTTAAAGAAACGGTTCCTCAGTTGGATAAAGGCAGACATACTTACTGTTGTCAAGAGACTGTCATCCAAGAAGGATGGAGGAGAGACGCAGCAGGTGTACTGAGCAGTGTCTCAGAGGAGGAGGCTGAGAGCAGGCACTGAAGACCCGCAGGGTAAGACACACGGGGATGGACAGTGTAGAGCAGAATGCCTTACATCAATGTGCAAAATGTGGAGGAGACGTTTCAGAGCTCCTGGCCACCTGGAGGATTCTCTCTTCTTCCCAGTCCCTTTGTTAGGGACACAGGAGCCTGGCCCGCATTGGGGAAGTGAAGTTCCCCAAACTCTTGGCTGTGGTGGCCTTGGGAAGGAGAGATCAGAGGGAAGGGAAGTTTCCAGGAAAGAAGGGTGGGAAGATACAGCAACTGGCTTCTAAGTACAAACATACTGGGGACTCAGCTCAGCAGTATCACTTTAGGGTCTTGGTTGATGTTGAGAAGAAAGAAAGAAGAGACCAGAGCAGCCTCACAGTCCATGGCATAGGGAGGCGAGAAGCAGGTGTCTGAGGAGAGGGAATTAGCCAGTGGGGGAGGGTAGGAATATAGAAGCAGCAGCCTCCTAAATCTTGGGTTAATCTAATATGGAAAATGCTTGGGATAAAGTACAAGTCTCTGAGTTGTAATTGTCCACCTCTACGATGTTGGAAGTACCACGGAACCTGGGAAATCCAATGGACAGGAGCATAAATAGATCCTTCGGTTTTGTGGATGTGGGTAAGCTGTGAAAGATTTCTACAGATGCAGTTTGGGATGACAAGGTATTACCTAGGTAATACAAAATTATTACTGAGGCAGCTTCTTGAGAATGAAAACTGCTGGGGGGGTGTTTTCTTGAGAGTACCTGGACCCGTAGCTAGGGTATGGAGGACTGGCCAGGACAACATGAACACCTAGGATGGAAGTAGAACCAGGTTTGCTCCCTACAGCCTTTTCCAGAAAGGATTGGTGCAGAAATATAGAAAGAAAGAACTCTCCTCCTTAGAGTAGGGTTAATGTCACGACTCCCTCACTCCCATGGATTGTTAGAGCCAAATGTCCACCTGAAGGGGACTGGGGCCAGAAAGCCACCTCTGAGATTCGACGGCAGCCCAAGAACTGGGATGAGAACCCACTTCTTGTCTGGAGATAATAACGATTTAGCAAAATACAGAGGGGCTCGGTGAAGCTCTAGCTGTGGTGGGAAGCAATTAGGAGCACGGGGCAGTCTCCTTCCCTCTCCTCCTCCGCCCCTCTCAAGAATACTTCGATTCCAACATAGCCCAAGAAGAGCTCAAGGGAGTTAAAGGGGGGAAATATTCTGGGCAGCCCCAGGGAAGTTATCTCAATGCAGGAAGGGCACAGAGACCCAGAAAGTGGAGCCATCTGTGAGCTGCTGGAGGAGCTAAGATGATGCGGGGACACCCGAGTCACCGGCAGAGCTCCGCATGGCTGGGACCAGAGCAGAAAAGCACAGACTGGCTTAACGATTCTCCAGGGACAGAAACCTTCCCTGTGGAGCCCCGTCTGGAGACCACAAGCAAGCAAAGCCACACGCCCCAAGCAGCAAAGAAACTGAGTTTGCTGGTATAAATGTGAGGTTGCTGCAGAAGGCAGATGTCGCCTCTGCCTCTCACAGCCCCTTTAAGAGGAGAGAGAGGAGGAAAGGGAGGAAAGATACATCCAACACCAGCCTTGAGGAAAGCAGTTATTCACATTCGTGACTAAGTTTAAGCTGCTAACGAGAAAAGAGCCCTGGGTCTAGGATCTTGAACTGGATACAGACCAATAAAATAATCCATGAACGGGGATTTGGCTAAATTTTCACACAAGACTCTTTTAAAAGGTCGTGGCTGAAAAATATGTCCATGGCCATACAAGACAGGATATACTTGTAATTTTTCTGCGGAGTAGAATGAGAGGTAGAAACCTAGAAAAAGTGTAGTTCTGATGATAGCATGTTTCACGTTCTCATATTTCTAAGTGATGATCAAATACGTTACACCAGTTTCCATCTTAGAGATCCAAAATATTTTCAACTTTGACAAAAAAGGTGCTAACAAGAAGCTGTCAAATGCACAGAAACCAGCAGCCTCCCAGGAGGGCGAGGAAAAATGACAGGGATCACAAGCCTCCCAGCCCAGGCTGGCCAGGACAGTCGCCTGGTTTACACTTCTGGTTTCCCTATAAGGAAAGGGGTGTGGCTTCTCTCGGGAAATTGAGGGCCAAGTAGCTGCAGAGAAAGAGACATCACAGAAACCAACTAGAGCCCCCAGCGCTGGCAGACGCCTGAGTGACACTGCCATGGGCCCCCGGCTCCTGGGCTGGGTCTGCTTTGGCTCCTGGGAGCAGGTGAGACCCAGAGCCCGAGGGCAACCTCGCCTGTAGCTTGCAGGTCTTAGCTCGAGCCCTTTCCTAAGGGCTGCAGCATCAGGTGCCTCCTCGGCTTGCCTTCTAGCTCTGTCTCCTTCCCCCACAGGCCCCGTAGAAGCCCGACGTGACCCAGAGCCCGACACACCGCCATCACAGAGACCAGGAAGAAGCTGACAGTGACTTGTTCTCAGAATATGAACCACGAGGCTATGTACTGGTATCGACAAGACCCAGGGCTGGGTCTCAGGCTGATCTACTTCTCACGAATGTTAATTTTACTGAAAAGGGAGATATCCCTGATGGCGTACACTGTTTTCTCGGAAAGAGAAGAAGGATTTCTCCCTGACCCTGGAGTCGGCCAGCATCACCCAGACCTCCTTGTACCTCTGCGCCAGCAGCGTATCCACAGCGCGGCGCAGCAGCTGCTGTCTGCACAAGAAGGGCAGCCACGAGGGCAGGGAGGCGCCCTCCCGTGGGAGGCCCCACCCAACCAAAAGGAAAAACTTCCCCCGTCATCTGTGCCCACAGAAGTCCTTCCCTGACTCCCCAGCTGTGGGGACTCTGAGGCAACGCAGCCCCTGTGCAACGTGCCCTCCGCTCATTTTCTGGCGCCAACGAGCTTTTCAAAGCAGGCCAGCTAACTGCGTTAAGTCTAGCACCAGGGGTAAGGCTTTCCTTTCCTAGAAAAAGACTTTTGCACACACTGCCATCCTTTCTCCTTACTGAGGATCGGTTGTTACCCAAACTGAAATATTGTGTTTTCAGTTCACTCACTTAACAAAACTTCACCCCACATTTCAAGTCCTCTTCTTACAAGTCTTGTAGCTTGGAGGAACAGCACGTTCTGAGTTGTTTACTAATCTGTTATCTATTTTCCTCATCTCAGCAAATGGTCTGCCATCCCCCCAATGCCCAAGCCAAAGGTGGAGAAGTCGTCCCCATCATCTCTTGGATACTCCCTTCCCACCCCTAATGTACCCTCCCTGCACACTTCTAAGTATTAAACTCCTTGCAAGTTTTACTAGCTTTTCTTAACCTCACTGATAACACTGTGGTCCAGCAAATGCTGCCTCTCGCCTGGATTCCTTAACCACCATCCAAATTGCTACCTGCCCCCACCCACAAAGTACTCTGGAGCTTAAAATTCATCAGCGTCTTTCATTGACTTGGCTGACATCTGAAGTTTATGTTACTTTACAAGCCTCTCAACAACTCCACGATGCGGTCTTTGCACCTGTCTCCCTTCCTTAACGTGAACGTCCCTTTTCCTTCAGTTACACAGCTGCCTTCCGCTCTACAACCCTCCTTGGGACCTGAACATGTCCTACGCTGACTCACCCCTGGGTCTTCACCAAGAATGTTCCCTCTACCTGGACACCTAATTAATGATTTCTCTACATACCAATTCAGAGTCATTTCCTCCAGGAAGATTTCTTTGAATCCCTGACTGAATTAGTTCTTCTCTGTGCTCTAATGACAGCCTGAACATCAATCCTCAGGGCAGTTAACATACTCGATTGTTTGCTGTTTAAAACGTACATGAATAAATGTTGGAGTTAATGAGAGCAGCGACTATGCTTATATTGGGTACTTTTTTTTAATCTCCATACTCACCAGAGTGCCTGAGGAGTGCGGGGCTAATGAATGAAGGATCAGTCATACCATCTTCCCAACACCCCTCTGACTAGTCCAGGATCTGAGCCCCCTGCAGAGTCCTCACCCACCCATACTTTGGGGAGATTCCACGGGTTTTCACGTGGGAATGCAAACAAGATGAATCACGTACTCGAGTAGTGTTTAATTCTTTCTCTACGCCAGCCCTGGTTTACTCTGTGCTATACATCACCCCGAAAAGGATGTTGCCTCTCTTGGGTACCACGACATCCATGGCATTCTTTCCTTTTTCTGTTGGACCCTAAAATACTTGCCGGCCGCTGCTGATGCTTCTGCTCTGTACCATTTCATTTACCAAGCAAGGCAATAAGCAGACCCTAGTATTGCTCCCCGTGCGCTCCATCATCACTCCCAGGTATAGTTTCCTGCGGAGTGGCATCTCTGTTGATGAAGTGCGCGAGGAAACCTTTTGCTCAGCCTTTGCCTTTTCCTTCTCTGTGTTGGAGGGGCAGGACTGCAAGTCTGTGTCTTGATCCCCAGTGTCTTACTGAGGCTTTAGTGCAAAGGTTCATTCAACTACATACATCATTCACCAGTCACTAAAATAGTAATTTTCACCTGGAACAAGAGCACGCAGAGAACCTCATCCAACGTACAAAGTCTGGCAACACAACTCAGCGTAGAATCTGCTCATCTTTCCAAGAATGACGGCTGTCTTACTGGGTCCGTCTACCCTGCCAGACCCCTGTCTCCACCCTGACTTCAAGGTGAGCTCTCTCTCCTGGGAGCATCTCATGTGATTATCAGCATAGGCTTCCAGTGGACCATTCTCTCTTTTCAAAAGACTTACCCAGACATTTCAGAATTTTAAAAATTGCTGCCCCTTAGGTCCAACCTTTTATCATATTCTCAATGTTAATAGAATTGTACTAATTAAGTCAAAGATGTCAGTAGAGGTGATAAGACCAAAGACTGTTCCCTGTGAAAGAGTCTACATGCAATAACTACATGTGGGATCCACGACCACAAAGTCTTCTCTGGAGTTTCACGTATAATTAATTCTGGGTTGCGGGAGTTTTCAAAGCCCATCATTTTATGTTGCATCTGCTCCATTACAGCCCACATATTAATACAGTCCGCGAGGCTTCAGTGGCATTGGCTTCTAAAGAGGCCTGTGTTTGAAGCTTCACGGGAAATTCAGGATCACACAAGCGCTGTCGTATAACCACCATCGTGCTTGTCATAACCTAGAGTTACCGTCCCCGGGTCCGGACTTCCCCATGGAAGTAGAGTGATAGGGAATCGAACGTCTCTTGCAGGCATTAACTAGCGGTGTTACCGGTTTCTGTAAATGATCCTCATTGGTACTGATGTCCCTTTTGTTTTTCATTATTGCTTCTCAACCATTTCTATCTCTTCTAAAAAAACAGTGTTAATTTCTGGTGCACAGCACAGTAATTCATTTGTAGGTATATATTACTTTTCATATTGTTTTTCATTATAGGCCATTGCAAGGTATTTTTTAATATTTTTATTGAAGTCTAGTCAGTTTACGATGTTGTGTCAGTTTCTGGTGTACAGCACAATGCTTCAGTCATACATGAACCTACATATATTCGTTTTCATATTCCTTTTCACCATAAGCTACTACAAGATATCAGTTATAGTTCCCTGTGCTATACAGTATAAACTTGTTTATCTATTTTATATATACCAGTCAGTATCTGCAAATCCCGAACTCCCAATTTATCCCTCCCCTTTTCTTTTACCGAAAGAATTTCTTGTTTTTTAATTGAGTTTGTTACTTTTATCCATCAATCATAGGTAAACTTTTGATGGCTACAAAAGCCCTGAAAAAATGTTATGGACCTAGAATGTATGATCTGATCTCATTTGCATGTATTGTGCTTCCCTTCACAGGCACAAAGAAAGTAAAAGAAAACCAAATAGGTAATTTATTTATTCTGGTAGGGATGCTTAAGATAAACTGTCAAAGGGGAAATACTTTGCAGATTAATACATAGTACATAAAATTATTTAAGAACAATTAATAAAAGTCCCATTTAATTTCATATATGCTTTTTAAAATTGAAGTCTAGTTGACTTAAAATACTATATTAGCTTCAGGTGTACAACATCGTAATTCAATAATTTATAGATTACTCACCATACAAAGTTATCATAAAATATTGACTTCATTCCCTGTGCTGTGTATTACATCCCTGTGACTTATTTATGTATAAATTCCCCACCTTTGGATCTCCAGAGTCTCTATTAAGCTGACTCGCGATGTTGCTGTTAATCGTCCTTGCTCCCCAGACTCAGAGCCCTCAGACAGACCCCGACTCAGTGCTTTCTTCTTGGCCTCCACTCCGCTGCTTCCTAAACCTCAGGCGGGGCAAGAAGCCTGCAGCTGAAGTTGATTCCTTTGTATTCCAGGAAAATGATAGCCATAAACATTTCCAAACTGATCAACGAAACATATTGTGTTGCGTGGCTGGCTGAATAATGACCCCCAGTGCCACTTCCCCCGCAAAGACCCCCATCCCGTGTCCCCATCCCTGGAACCTGTGACTGTTGCCTTAGACGGCAAAGATGGACTTTACAAGTGTGATTAAGATCTTAAGGAGAGATTATTCCAGGTTATCCGGCTGGGCCCTAATGCAATCGATCGTACCCCTGTAAGAGGGAGGCAGAGGGGACTTGACACGCTGGAAGAGGAGAATGCGACGTGATGACGAGGTAGAGATGGAACACAGATGAGGTTAATACCTACTTAAATGCATAAACAGGCCGATTTTTATGGGTATCAGGTTTCATCACCCCTCAAGGGGGATTTTTTTATGGAGAAAATTTGTTCTTCCTAGAGGGAGCTCCTGAGACGGTGACAGCGGCTAACACGGTGATGTCACTGCCAGGCCACACCTAGGGGGCCACCAGGATATGAATTTGCTTTCATTTCTGCTCACCCTCGCAAGGCCTCTCACCTGGAAAAGTTCTCATTTTTATCTGGACCCTGCCATGGTTTCCAGGCTTCTCAGCTTGGTGTCCCTTTGCCTCCTGGGAGCAAGTGAGTCCTTAGAAATTTGAAAATCTCCACTTTGCCCTTTTCCTAGTCCATTCTTGTCATGTATTCTATGTTCTCGTCTCTTCCCCCAGGACACCTGTTGGCTGGAGTCGCTCAGTTCCCCAGCCACAGGGTCATAGAGAACAGGCCGTGAGTGTGAGATGCGACCCGGTTTCTGGACATGAGTATCTTGTTTGGTACCAACATGCTGTGGGGAGAGAGATGAAGTTTCTGATGTCCTTCCTAAGAGACACTGTACGGGATGCATCGGGGATGCTCAAAGACCGATTCTCTGCCGAAAGGACTGAAGGGACGTATTCCACTCTGAAGGTCCACCCTGCAGAGCCAGAGGACTCGGGGGTTTACTTCTGTGCCAGCAGCCTAGACACAGTGCTTCAGTGTCGCGTCCTTGCTGTGCAAAACCACATCCTCCCCTGTCTCCTTCAGCTTGGGCAGCCCTAAACAAGAGTCTTTCCCACTGCCTC
>NC_045702.1:18414105-18437119 GCF_009834535.1 Camelus ferus
TTCAAATCACCTCTCCTCAAGATCTCCACGCTCCCCACACCTAAGGCAGATTTACTTCTTTATTCTTTATCACATGCATACCCTGCGCCTCTTGCTTTCAGGGAGGTGGATCTGAGTTCTGTTCTCGCATCACCTCGCTTGGCTGCCTTAGAGATAAATCTTTTCTCTGCTGCACACCTCAGCGTTTTGGCTTCTTGTTGGTCAGCTGAGATGAACCAGGTTCAGTAGCATCTGGGAGAATGATTTGCAACATCCTGGGATGCCAATAGTTCCTTGAAATACCCAGGATCTAATCTTATCCTTTTAACCCCCATTGTGAGTAGCACGTATCCTGTACTTCTAGTTGTCCTGGTCACACGTAATTGATAAATGAGCAGAAGAACGCCACCACCATTTTCTGTTCAGCATTTGTGCTGAAATCCCAGCTAACAAACAAGACAAAGTGTGAAATGAGAAAAGGGAAAGTCAGTGATTATAGACAGATGACAAATACAGAAGACGCAAAGGAATGTAAAGAAGCATTGCATTACTTATCATATCATTTAATAAGTTAACTGAGTTTCATATAATATGAAAAGTCAACTTATTTCCATATACTAGCAACAGTGAAATATATATTTTCAAAAGGAGAGAGCAATTAAGAGTAACATACAGTATAAATAAAATACAGAAAGAACAAATATCATAGGATGAGTTAGACTTTAATTCAGAAAATTATTAAATTTTAGAGAACAGCATTTCAAAAATTTGAATTAAGTGAAGATATATGTCATGTCATGTAGAATTTAAACCAACAGGAAATGTATTCCAATTTCTGAACTATCATCTATGTGTTGAATGCAGCACTAATCAAAATTACAAGATATTTTCATGAAATTTGACAAAACCAATCTGATATTTAAATGGAGAAGAGAGAGAAGATTAGGGCAGATAATACTGAATTACCAAGTGAGGTGAATCCCCCTTTGTATCATCAAATTATTTTATAATTAAGGATACTGAAAAAGGCATAAATAAATGGACAAATGGAAAATAATAGATTTAAAATAGCACCAAACATAGAGAGGCACTTAATATATGTGAGAACCATCATGGCATGAATGCAGAGGAATGGCACAATATACAGTAAGATCTTCTGGGATGTGTGGTTATCCACAGAAAGACTAATTTTAAACAACGTCTCCCTGTATAAGCAAAAATAAATTCTGAAAGGATTAAATGCTTAAATACAACACTTAAATTGTACACTATTTGGCAAATCACATGGAAGTACACCTTTATGAAACTGCACTATGGGAGCATTTCTTATGAAGAATTAAAGAATGGATGCCCTCTCAAAAAAGAATGACAGATCTACTAAATTAGGAATGTCACCAAAAAACATATAAAGAGTGTAAATTCAATCCACAAATGGAAATATATTGGCAGCATATACAGCTAACAAAGTTATATATATTATTATATATTTTGTATATACAAGTATATATTCTGGATATATAAGGAACTGTCATGAGTAAATAATAGCTAATCAACCAAAAGATACAGAGGCAAAGGGCCGTGTACACAAAACACCTAGTAGCCTATAAATATAAAAAACACATTTGGACCACCTTAGCAATCATAAAAATGCAACTACAACTATAGTGAGGTACTATTTTAACCTAGAAGATGGGCAAATAAAGAATATTAAGTGTGAATGACTCAGAGGTGGAACACAAGAAAACACGCATGCCCTGTTGATGGAACTATGTACTTGTCTTAATTTAGAAAGCATTTTGTCTAATTATGTAAAGTTGACAGTGGGGACCCTAAGGCTCAATTTTTATATCTCAGGGATAGATACATATTACCACCAGGGTATCTAAAGGAATGTACAAGAAGATTGTCCTGTTTGCAGTAGCCCCAAAATCTAGGGAAAATCCTCGTGTGCATTCACTGGAGAATGAATAATAAATCTGTCAAACGAATAGAATGGAAGCCTACATGTTAGTGAAAATGAATTCTCTGAAAGCATATGCCACAACATGAATTAATATCATAGACATAGTGTTGAAAACAAAGAATATGACAGAAAACAGTATGAGCAAAATGAACTCCCTTAGACACATTTCAAAGACAAACAACATTGAATAATAGGTATAAAAAGATTCTTACATAAGTGCAAGAACTGTAAGGAAAAGCAAGGGAATGAAAATATAAACTTCAGGGTCATGCTTACCTGGACGTGGTAGAGAAAGAACAATGAAATCTAGAAAAATAACACAGGGGCTGAAAACTTCTCAGTGATCATCTGTTTCCTAAATTGACGGTTTCAGGCAAGAGCATTGATTTTGTTGTTTCCCTAGACGCATTGTATACTCATCGCATATATTGTTTTGTATACTTCAACATGCAGTTTTTAAAATTTAAAGTAGATTCTATCTGAGTTGTAAGTGCAGGAGAAGTTATGATTGACATACACCAAGCTGTATGGTTCATTGCCTGAGAAGCAAGAGTGGAGGAGAGGAGGGAAATTGACAAGTTAAGAGCAAATAAATTAATGATGTAAATGGTTTTATTTATTTATTTTTAATAATGAAAAGCAGAGTCAGGAAAAAGGCAATAAAAAGCAGTTTGAAAGCCACACTAGTTGCATCATCAGCTTTCCCTGCCCTCCAGCCTATAAAATGTGTAGTTTCCTCTCCACGGGACTGTGATGACATGGGAAGGGACCACGTCACAAGGACGTTGCTGATGGGGGATGAGGAGCCTTAGACAAAAAGCCACCTGCCCTGATTTTCCCCTGAGCCAACCATGTGCTTCAGTCTCCTCTGCTGTGTGGCCCTTTTGCTCTGGGGAGGCAGGTGAGTTCCTGCTGTGAACTTCTCAGATTCCAGATCCAGGACTTTCTCCTGTGGCTGCAGAATCAGGCTCCTCCTGGGCTTTGTCTCCACTTTGTCTCTTTCCCCCACAGGCTCCGTGGACACGGGGGTCACCCAGAGTCCTGGACATCTGGTCAGAGGAAAGGAACAGAGAGCAAAGATGCACTGTGTCCCCATAAAAGGACATACTTTAGTTTCTGGTATCGTAAGAAGCTGGAAGAAGCGTTCGAGTTTTTGGTTTACTTACGGAATGAAGACATTGTGGATAAGATAGCAGGATTTGAACAGCGATATTCAGCTAAATGTCCCAAAAACTCACCCTGCAGCCTGGAAATCAACTCCACTCAGGCAGGGGACTCAGCGCGGTACTTCTGTGCCAGCAGTGAATCCACGGTGCTGAACGCTGGCTCTTCTTAGCACACAAACTCATCATGGGCCCAGCTCAGGAAATCAGTGGTGTATGAGGTGGGAAAGGAGTAACAGAAACCCAACTTGAAAGATATTAACCAGAAGGAGAAGCTGGTACATGGCAACTGTGGGTGAGCAGAAAGGGATGTTAGAACAGCTGATGGCACAGAAAGCCAGGGAAGGGGGAGGAAGCGGTAAAGGGGCTCAGATGCCCCAGCGTGCGGGGCGTCAGGCAGAGGAAAGACACAGGGTATGAGCCTGATGGGTTTCTAACAATCTCTCTGAGAAATGTAACTGTGTGGTTTTCCCCTCACAAAGCTGTGCCTTCGGGAAGCTCGATGATCGGCAGGTGAACTTTCTTTCCTGGGGACCCTGATCCCCTGGCCCCGCACAATTCATGATCCAGACCCAGACTCTCCTTTGGGTTCATGACTGCTTCTCACAGCTGTCTCTGCCAGAGCAGCTGAGGGCGCTCTGCAACCCCCTCCCTCCCAAACGCTGGGGTTGTCTGAGGTTTCAAGCAACCTTCAAGCATAACATACCCACAATTAAATGCACCATTTTTAAAGTATATATTTCAATACTTTTTGCAGGCTTTTACACTCATGTAACTAGTTTGACAATCAAGACCCAGAACATTTCCCTCTCCCCTAATAGTGCCCTCATGCTGCTCTGTCAAGGTCTTTAACATCTCTCAACATTGCTTTGTGTTTTTATCATACATGTCTTGCACTTTTTTGGATTTAAGAAATGTATTATGATTTTATTTTAATGCTCATAAAGAATGTATTTATTTAAAGATCTTTTCTGCCAAGACTTCACGTTAGTCCACTTCAATTTAGTCTTTGCATTTCTCAGCTGATAGCTGAGCCTCAGTATCTACAGAAAAATACCTTCTCCAGAAAAGTGTTCACCAGCAACCACACCTGGGTCACACCACCAGCCTCACTACCTTTGTGACCAACTGTTAGTACTGCTCTGTGTTTAAGTAAAATAGACAATTCAAACATGTTGAAAAAGTTATGGAACTTTGGCAGTGTGCACTTAAAAAGTCTCACTGTTTCCTTATGAAAGTAAACCTTTGAGTTAAGAGTACCGAAGGGGTTATTTGACAGTGAAGCACATGACTTACAGAGATGAATTTCAGCGTCACAGCTCTGCTGGTCAGTCTGTGAGTTCTCTTCTTGTTCCTCTTGTGGGCCATTTCATCAGGTTTCTAGCCCTACAAGACAGTCATCTTTCTCCTTACCCTGCTATCGAATAAATCCGCTGTCCCTTAGTTTTCAGTATCCAGATTGAAAATCTCCTCATTTTGACTGGGTCATTTTGAGTGCTTGTATTTAATATGGTTAGCAACATATTTGGATGAAAATGTCATTCTTGCTCTTTGCTCGACTTCTTTCTTCTACCCTGTTTCCTCCTTCCCTTTCTGGGTAATCATTTTTTTTTTTATTGATTTTTGGTTTATCCTTTCATGGTTATTTCTGAAAATATACAAGCATTCCAGATATGAAATTATTGCATTAGAGGCATGGAAAGGGTGGAGGCTGTGAAATATTTTGCAATACAAGAAACAGTGCTTAACAACAAAAACTTTTTCATTATTTACTCCTCGAGCTACCTCTGAAACATGACTCTCCTTAACAATGAATGCAATGAAGATCTTGAATCCACTAGAATTGTCTAAAATTCCGTCAACAAGAATAGCACATATATCTATTCACTGGGATCTGAAGTGTCTCAGAAATTGCACACATAGCATCGTTGTAGGGGATGGTTTTAATGTATAGTCTCTGTCAATATTCTTACTGTTCCATTTGGGGGATGCTGTTTCTGATTACAGGGTTTCTCAGCACAAGCCTCATTCTTTCACGCAAGTGTATCTCTGCCACGTCGTGTCCCTATCACTTTCTATCCCAGTAGTGCCCCTCGAGAGTCGCACATACATCTTAATAACAAAGATGATATGGACAACAGGGATGGTGAAAGTAACTGACGGTAAAGATGTTGTATAGAAAGATGCATACAGATATTAAGTCACATTTCCAGGACTAGAATACAATCATAGTAAGTCCTGTTACTGTCATAATTTAGGTCTGTAAATCAGTCTAAAAAGAGTTTTTTTTAAATCAGGGCACCTTTAACAAATCTGAGGCAAAATATTTGAGGATACATCAACTTCCTAATCCTTTCTGTTCATGGATTTCAGTACAAAGAACATTCTGTTCTAAAGCAGAAATGTTTAACTTGGGACCCATGGACTTCCAAGGGGTGGCAATAATAGAATTCAGGAATCCATAAATTTGAGTGGAAAAAATGTGTCTTTATTTTCACTAATCTCTAACTAAAATACAGCATTTAGTTCATAATAGATGTCGTGAATACACCACAGCAGTGTTAGTAGAACCTGTGACAAAATCAATAATAGAAATCGCAGATATTTGCATAAATACATTTGCATATCAGTCCATTTGGTGCACATTACAGTTGATATTGAAGTCCCAGGTATTTTCATATCACATTACATAGAGTAAATATCATTACTCTCATCACTTGCTGCTTGGAAATCATGGCAATTTTCAGAATCACCGGGATATATTTTATTAAATGAACTTTAAAGATGTTTATGTATTAATATATTATACATTTTATTTAAAATGTCTTGGTAACTGCACTTCAAAATAATTGGTTTCCTTTGTAATACTACGTGTTCTATTTTGAGTTTAAAAGACTTTTTCTGAGAAGGGGTTTCTAGGATTTACCAAAATGCCAAAGGAGTCCAAGTGTGAGGAATGCGGTCCTCAACTTTGTAGACTGAGAACCTCAAGACTGGGACCACTGGTTGGAAGAGAGCTGCCAGCTGGCATTGTTTCTCAGAGTTCTACCCTGTGGCCACACTCTCTAAAGATTCCCATTCTAAATCATCTATCAGTTCCTTTCCCCTTTTCCTCTCTGGTCTCTGTCTCTGTTCTCACACACGCCTTTATTCTAGACGGTGGCAGCAACAGTCAGCCACCGGTTTCCAACCAAGTTTCATCATTAAAGTATCTTTTCTTACAGATGACCCCAGAAATAAAAATAAAGCAAACATTTGTCTACCGAAATAACATTTGATAAGAAATAATTAATCTATGATCACATTTTTGTTTATCTAAGATTCTCGAGAATAAATGATATTCTGCAATGAATGTATACTCACTGTATATACATTTCAGCTCAGCACTGGGAATAGTATTTTTGCTATCTTGCACAATCCTATGTCAATAAATGTCTGAATTTCCTTGACATGGTATTAACTTCCTCAATCCTGTGGATCAGATAACAGCTCCAGAAAATAATCATAGCAAACACAAAGACGGTGCTTATTCTGTGTTAAGAACCCCTCTAAATTCTTTATATGATATTCACAAGTTTCGAAGTAGATGCTCATTCTACCCATTTTACACATGAGAAAATCAAATCCAAGGGAGGTTAAGGGACTTGCTCAGGGTTACACAGCTGCTAACCGGCAGGGCCAGGACTCAAGCCCAGGTTGCCTCCCAATTCCCCGCTCTAATCCGCCGCCACTGGGGGAGGGTGGGTATAGGGATCTTTGCTATTGACTGCAGTCGTCTCTACTCCATCTCTTCTATGTCAATTATTTATTATAAATGCAGAGGGTGGAGAGCACTGACCCTATCTTACAGCACAACATCTGAATCTCTTCTTGTGTTTGGAGTTTCCCCACTAACAGTATTGGTGGGAACAGCAGTCAGTGGGCAGGCAATAGACTGAAAATTGTAGATATTTCCTAGTTTTCATCACAGCAAGTACACAGGCACGTGACCCTCTGAGTGTGGCTCTGACCAGGAAGTGGGGGATTCAATCTTCTCACCATGTGGGCACCTGTCCATTTAGAAGGGATATAAAGCGCTCCATAAGGCAGAAGAGACGATACAAATGTATTGATCTCTCTTAGTCTTATTTCTCCATCTGCAAAATCAGCTGTGACAGTCACCTTATAGCAATGACCAATTCTGCGTCTTGAGCCAGGGGGAGCCCGAGATCCCAGCCCCTTCCCTTGGCCTCTCTCAGACTCTGTGTCTGGAGCTTCACAAAGAGCCAGCCCTTGCCATGTGCAGCTGGGCCCTGTGCTACGTGGCCCTCTGTCTCCTGGGAGCAGGTGAGCCCAACACGCATTCAGTACAATTCTACCCTGGATGTGCAGACCCTCACTCCGGCACTCTCTTCTCACTACGTTGCCGGGCTCCCCTCTGGGCGTTATCCCCAGCCTCTGTATCTTTACCGTACAGGACCCACAGATGCTGAAATCTACCAGAGGAGATTCCTGCTTGCTGGAGCTGGACGGGGTGTGACCCTGGAGTGCGAACAGAGTCTGAGATACAATGCCATGTTCTGGTACCCGCAGGACCCGGGGCTAGGTCTGAGGCTGATTTATTACTCAACGGTTGAAAAGGATGTTCAGAGAGGAGACATATCTGAAGGCTACAGTGTCTCTCGAGAGGAGAAAGGACTGTTTCCTCTCACTGTGAAGCTGGCCCACATCAACCAAACAGCCTTGTACGTCTGTTCTGGCAGCGCACCACGGTGGAACACGGCCACCGCCCACCGGTGCACAAACCCGCTCCAGCCCTGCGGCCCCCACTACAGCCTCTACCTAAAATGTTTTAAATGTCCCTCTGCTCAGCATCCTTCCCTGCACTCTGCATTCTGAATCAATGACTCATGGACCTAGAGATGATCATACTGAGTGAAGTAAGACACACAGAGAAAGACAAATATCATATGATATCACTTACATGTGGAATCTAAAAAAAAAAAATACAAATTCTATTTACAAACCAAAGACAGACTCACAG
The DNA here is from genome assembly GCF_009834535.1 of Camelus ferus. Classification (NCBI taxonomy): domain Eukaryota; kingdom Metazoa; phylum Chordata; class Mammalia; order Artiodactyla; family Camelidae; genus Camelus; species Camelus ferus. Next base: position 18,422,234 of record NC_045702.1, read on the forward strand.
ACGTAGAAAGCAAACTATGGTTATCAAAGGGGAAAGGGTGGGGAGGGATGAATTAGGGGTTGAGGGTTAACAGACACCACATTATTATATATAAAATAAACAAGAACCTACTGTATAGCACAGGGAACTACATTCAATTTCTTGTAATAAGCTATAGTGGAAAAGAATCTGAAAAGAAAATATACATATTTATATTTATACATACACATATGTATGTATATGTATAACTGAATCACTTTGCTGTACACCTGAAACTAACACTGTAAATCAACTACACTTCAAAAAAAAAATTAAAAAAAAAACACAGGGGAATAGACCCAGAGGATACATTTCAGCACTTTGGGGCCTCTGGTCTTTTAATCGCTCCTTATACATTCACTTATATTTTTCCTTGACATTTTCCTGTGTCCTGCCACTTTTCCAGATATAAAGGATAAAAAATTAAATAGAAAACAGAGTCGTTCTCCAAGGAGCTACTAGTCTAGTAAGAAAGTAATTATCAATTTGAATATAATTTAATACATTGTAATTTCATATATCGCAACATGATACAATATAACACTGCAATCAGAAGCTTTTTGGTTGCTCTGGGGAAGATATGACAGTTCTGCCTGGTGGTGGATCAGATGAAGCTAAGAGAATGTGAGCTTCACCAGATGGATGTCATTACGTGTAGAACATTCCTATTAAAGAGAGTCACACTTGGCAGAATTGAAAGATGAGAAAGTACATGATCAACTGATGTGAATTTTATCCAACTGAACAAATTTGAGAGAGTTGATGGAATGGAGTTTCGGAACAAGGTGACTTTCTGGTTTCATGGATGTGAGTATAGAAATCTCTTGTGGGCTAATGCTCAAAAGATGGAACTGAAACGTGAGAGAAATATTCAGTTGTCATCAGCAGACAGGCTATCAACACAATTTTTCAATGGTCTCTAGAAGACTTTGGTTCCTTATAAAGGCACGAGTTCAATAAACGGGACCATGTTATCAGTAGCATTTCCCATCTGGATAGTAGAGTTTGAATTATTTATTGGATAATAAGATAAAAATTGGAAGTAGGCAGTTGTACATACAGATGTGAATAGAGCCTGGCTAGAGGTACAGGTTCTGTAGAACTCAGCACATCAAGAATTAAACTTTGGGGCCAGAAAAGTCCACCCAAAATACAGATTTCGGTTGAGATAAAATACTTGGAAACATAGATTATGGTATTGCGGTTCTTTAAGGAGATAAAAGAAGGCAGAAATGGACTATGTAGGGATTGATCAAGGTATAAAATCTTAAAAAAAAAAAAGGAAATTAAGAGAAAGTGTGAGCTTTGGGTTGTCTAATGTTGATATTCATAAGAAAATGAAAAAAGTAAAGGTGATCAAAGCAGAAAAAGCCACAAACACTTCTTGGGTAACTTGTAGGAATAAGGGAATGGTCATATATTAGCTTATTCTGGACAGTAAGAGATTTTACACTGTAGTTTCTTCAGGACATCTTTAGAAAGACATGAGGCAGAGTTCAGCTTCTGATGAACCACCAAAGCAGGCAGCGGGAAGCCTCTGTAAAAGGAGTGTGGGTCTGTCTACCAATGGCTGATGCCAGAGGAGACTCTGAGGATGTGGAAGAAATAAAAGGTGTTGGAAAGAGGAGAGTGATGAGACACACAAATACTGTTCCCAACCAGGTATATTTCATGGGATATAGATATATAAATATATATATACATATATAAAGCTATATATATTATTCACATGTATATACAGATGTGAATGATATTCTAAACATAAACACCTGTATATCAGAAACAGATTTAGGAAATTAAATCAAACAAAGATATCAAATATACATACTTGGGAATAAATTGAGCAAAAGTAGTGAAAGTCCTCCACGAAAAGAAGAATATATATATGGCCTTATTAACACCATTAGAGAAGGCTTAAATAAGTGAAGACATCCTATATTTACAGATTGGGTAGATTTGACAAGTTTAAAATGTCCATTTTTCCAAATTGATTTGTATACTTAACAGAATTCAATCAAACTCCCAATATGTTTTCGATAGAACTTGATAGGCTAAATCTAACTTTATATGATGCTGCAAGGGGCAGTGAGTAGCCAGGACACTCTTACAGTAGAAGATACAAGAGGGAGGACTGTAACAAGTGTTGAGAGTTATTGTAAAACCACACAAATAAAGGTACAGTGTGGCATGGGAACTGTGGGGTTTTCTCATGGATTTGTTTATATAGGTACACATACATACAGAGATAGTACCACAGAAGACACAGAATAGATTTTCAACAAATGGGGGTGGGACTATTGGTTCTGTATGTATGAAGAAAGATGAAACTGGCCACTTACCTCACAACAGCCAAAATCAATTCCAGCTGTGTTCAAAGCATAAACGTAGTAAAATCGTGAAACTAATGAACAAATTGACTGAAATAATTCTATCAAATTTAAGATATTTAATCCATCAAACTGAACTATGCAAGAGTGAACAAATAGCTCCATAGTGAGATATGATGATATTACTAGTTTTCTATCCATAGCCACACTTATATGTCCAAGATGTATATTACATTTATATGTCCAAGAAAGGCCGGTGTATAGAATTTATAAAGGACACCTACAAATTACTATAATTTTTTCTATATATTAGTGAGAAAAACAATAATAGAAAAATGTATAAAAAACACAAACAAGCACCTCACAAAAGAAGAAATTTATTTAGCCATTAAACATGTAAACATTGGTAAATTTCATTATGACTGAGTCTGCAAAGTGATGACATCACAAGAAGGTTGTTGATGGGGATTACAAAACCTCATCCTTTTGCTATATTGTTTCCACCATGGGCACCTGGTTCCTCTGCTCTGTAGCCCTTTGTCTTCTGGGAGCAGGTGAGTCCTAAGCATAAAAGAAAAATCTTGTCCTGGGTTTGCTAAGACCCAGACCCAAGTCTTGTCAGGTTCCCTTTCTGTCTATAGCTTCTGCTTCCTTGTCTTACAGGCTCTGTAGATGCCAGTGTCCCCCAGACTCCAGGACACTTGGTGTAAAGCAAAGGACAGACAGCAAACATGGATTGTGTTCCCCCAAAAGGACATACTTTTTTTAATTGGTATCAACAGATCCAGAAAAAAGAGTTGAAGTTTCTAATTTCCTTTCAGAACGAACGAGTTCTTGATCAAATCGAGTTAGTCAAGAAGCGAGTCTCAGCAGAATGCCCCCGAAACTCACCCTGCAGCCTGGAAATCCAGTCCTCTGAACCAGGAGACTCAGCACTGTATTTCTGTGCCAGTAGCCAACCCACAGCGCCAAAATGTTAGTTCCTCCTAGTGCACAAACTTATCAAGACCCAACTCAGGAAGCAGGTGATCTATTAGGTTGGAAGGACGTAACAGGAGTTCCCTGGAGCTAGCTTAAGCCACAGTGCAATCTAATACAAGGCTAAAGGGTGCTGAGCGGGAGCCAAGGAGTGATGGACAGACAATGATGAGATATACTAGGTATTAGCCCGCTTTTTTATTTTGAGCATTCAAATACCACCTTCCTATATGACGTCATCTGCATCCCAGACTCCAAAGAACCACTGGGCGTGGGGGAACCGGGGGTCTCTCTTCTCGAGCAGGCACATGTTATTATCTCTGTTACATGAATCTCACCTTGTTTTCTCCCTTTCCCAGTCCCCTGGGCATCCAGACTGTGGCCTCCCCTATTATCACTCATGTCTTTGTGAAGAATAGAAAAGCTTTTCTATCATTGCTGGCCCCAAGGCTACTCATCACTCCTCAACAGCCCCCTTTCATCTGAAAATGCTGAGAAAGTGCTTCATCCACTCAGCTGTGCTGTTTGCTCCCTGGAGTCAACTTGATTCAAACAAATTTCTTTCTCTCTCTTTTTTCTAAGTGGATTCTGCTGCACAGGGCAGCAAAAATTCACAAATTTTTCTTAAAGACTTTATATTTATCCACGTTATCTACTTTTAGAGCCAAATTCCATCCAGTACAATCATCGATTCTATTGCGCTCTTGATATGACAGCTAATTCTTTTAAATTTCACCAGTGTGGCAGAACAACTCCCATTCACTGAGGCTTAAAAGGGCTGAGAAACTTTTGGGGGCGCAACACAGAATTTCAGTCTCTGGGAACAGAGGGAAGAGTAAACGAGCCATGAAAAATGTATTTCAAAGAATGTGTGTAGTTATGGCAAGTTATAGATTTTTTTAAATGAAAAATATGAGAATGTTATATGCTCTATGGGGAGTAATTATTCATTGGATAAATTAAAACAAATTCCTGAGAAATAACTTTAGGGAAACAAATTTTAAGCATTTACCATAAAGATGAAAATAATGATTTTAGAAAAGAACAAAACCAACAACTTTGTAGGAAATGAGAACATGTGAATAGAAAATTTTTTTTCGTGTAAATTTGGAAAGGAATAATATTTGTGAGAAAGTGTTTAAGAACACTTTAAAAATGATTCAAGTTGTCCAGTTTGATAAAGAGCCCAGTCGGAGGGTTCCTTTTATAAACTACTTACAATGGTGTCAGTTTGACAATAGGAATCAAGAACCTTAAAAATGCAAAAGCATTATACTAATTCTATCGTTATAATAAGAAAAACTTGGAAAGTTGGCTTCAGGTCAAAATGGACAGTTGTTACTTACTTGCCCTACACACAGAAGCCACTATGAAACCTGACAACAGTCTTAAGGCAGCAGTGTCCAGATATTGGACAGCAGGCAGGGGAGGGCTGTCAGCACTGAGAAGCGGAGACATACAAGTCCCTGCCTTGGTACAGTTCCTGGACCGCAGCGCAAGGGCGTGGAGACCAAGCCGAGCACAGGGGCCTCGCTGAGACCCGAGTTCAGGGCTGTGGAGGTGGCTGACTTTGTAGGGGAGGGGAAGCTGCTATGGAGAAGGGAGCTGTGCACAAACAGAGCTCCCAGTATTGCATGGGGTCCTCTTTATTATTTATTTATTTTTCATGGAGTCCTCTGTAGTCTTTGGGCAAATGGTAACAGTAGACGTCTACCAGACAGAGCCCCCCCAAGGCCTGGCAGAGAGCAGTTGCTGGGGAGCTGTGAGAGGAATGGAGGTTGTGGGGGTCATACAATCCAGGCAGACGGAACTCCTGAGCAGCCAGAGTGGACAGACTTTGCTGACACCCTGAGAATACACTTGGCACCGCCAGGGGGAAGCAGTCACACGTCGGGAGACGGGCCACCCAGGTCCTAGAGTGACAGCCATGCCAGAACTGCCCTAACGATGCTCAGCAAGCCTCAAAGGGATCCAGCTGATTTGCCAATAAATTCACTGCCTTTTAGAGAAAAATACATCAGCACTCATTAAATAAAGCCAAAAAAAAATCTAGACTCTTAACAAGGTAGTATCCACAATTTGAATCACGCAACAACAAAGTGTTAGACTTGGGAATAAATGGGAAAATATGACCCAACGTAGGAAAAAATGGCAGCAGAAACCAACCATAAATAACACAGATGCTGGGAACTTCAGACAAGGATTTTCAAGGAGCTGTTACAAAAATATTCAAGGATTTAGAGGAAAATATGATCATAATTTGATTAATCGATAAAACTGATAAACCCGGAATAGTCAAGACAAAAAAGGAAAAAACACAAGTTACCATATCAATGATGCAAAGGAGATCATCTCCATAGATCCAGCAGACATTAAAATGGTAGAATATCTTAAGTATATGCCAATCAATTCTACAACTAGGTGAAGTGAAATTATTTGAAAAACGCAACTTATCATACTGACTAGAGATGAAATTAGGAATGTGAAGAACCTTATATGAAGGAAATTTAATTCTTCATCAAAAACATTCTTTCAAAGGAAACTAAAAACCTGAATTCCTTTCCTGGTGAATTTTTTCAAACATTTCAGGGGAAAAAATGCCAGCTTTACCTAATGTTTTTTCTTTTTAGAAAACAAGAAGTAGAAACAATTCATAACTCATTATATAAAACTAGCAAAACCCTAATGCCCAAATCTAAGATATTACAGAACGCTATCCTATATGACCATAGGTGAAAAGATTTTTCCCAACACGTTAACAAATCCAGCCCAAATGCATTTGTGTGACGTATGCATGTGTGTATGCGTATGTATCTGTGCATGTGATAATGCATCAGGACCCAGTGAGTTTACTGCAAGAGGCACAATGAGTTAGCGCTCAGAAATCAATGGGTGTCATCATGCTAGCAAAATAATGAAGAATAACCATTTCACCATCTCAATAGGTACTGAGAAAACAGTTGAAAAATCCAGTACTCTTTCAAAACGAACACTCTCAGCCCTGGTAATAGAAGAGAGCTTTCTCAATCTGATAGAGGCTATCAGTGAAAAATTTACAGCTACCACCCAGTGTAATGGTGAATATTGGACACATTCTTCCTATAATCAGGAACAAGGCATGACGTTTTCTCTCATTAGTTTTCTTCAACATTATATTGGAAGACATACACCATGTCATAGACCAACCAAAAATGAAATAATAATCCTAAATACTGTAAAAGAAGAGGTGAAATTATCACTATTTTTAGATTGTTTATAGTATGTAATATTCATTATATTATATATGTTTATAAATTTTTGTGTATTTATAAATTACAAATAAATTTATATTTATATGGAATTATTTATATAGTTTTTATAAAAATAGATTATTTATATAGAAATCAGTGATTCACAACTAGAAACAATCAGTGACTTTAGAAAGATCACAAGATACCACATCAAAATTAAAAATCAGATGTTTCTAGACTAGTTGCAAACAACTGAAAAATAAACTTTAGGAAACAATTCCATATACAATAGAATCAATAAATTTAGCAAATGATGTTCAATCAAAAACTACAAAACATCACAAATGGAAACTAAAGAAAATACTAAAAATGAAAAGATATATCCTGTTTATGGATTGAAGATTTTAAAGCATTACAATAGCAACTTTCTCAACAAATAATATTGAAACAAATGGATGATTACATGGGAAGGAATGGACTTTTCTGGTACCTAATCCCATGAACTAAAATCAATTTGAGATGGGTCATAGGACTAAGTGTCAAAGCTAAAACTACAAATCTTCTAGAAGAAAACACCCTTGAGAGTTGAAGGTAGACAAAATTTTCTTTTGACTGACTAGTGATAAAACATCATTTCTCCTTTGGCATCCTTTGTACCAGAGGACATTTGTTATATAGATTAATGATTCACAAATGAGAAGCGTGTTCTCATTGTCCCTAAGATCACCTCTGAACACACAGCACATATGTGGCAAGGAGCATGGTATGTGGGTAAGACCGAGAGGTCTGTGCTCTGCCTGTGGTGGAAGGTAAGTCAGAGGAAAAGTGGATTATAGATAAGGTTTGAGAGCCATATGAGCCGCCCAGAGTAGAGGGAATATTGGTCCATGCCAACAAGGACCTTCTTGGTTGCCCAGAAATTAGAATGTCTTTTTCAATTCCCTTCGCATCCGTTATGTATCTCTCCCATTCATTCCTCTGATAGTAGTCTCTCACTCCTCCTCAGGCATAGATTCTGCTCCCAGAATGATTTCTGCGTCTCCGCTCCTTGCCATGTGTCTACAGACTCCTCCTGTAGGACTCCACCGGACCTGACTCCTCTGTTCTCTCAACTGATGGGACCCCGCCCCCAATAACAGGTTATATTCAGCTCCCAAATCTCTCTTCACTCACATCATTGCCTTCAGCAGGGGGCAACAAAAAAGCATGCTTAAGAATTGCAAATGAGGGCAATTACATTTTCCCATTAAGGACAAGACCAAACTGATGATTTTTATTATAATGACCTTGTTTGTGTTCATTGAACCCAAGGATATAAAATTTATTGGAACAAGTCCACATATCTAGCGGTATTATTAATGGAAAACTGTACTCAGAAAGAGAGACAAGGGAGGGAATGTGTCATATGGAATGATGCACTGGCTGTAAAATGTGCTTGGGTGCTCCAAATAAATCAGGCACTGTGCAAAATAACACAGGAGAGAGAGAAGCAAACAGGGAATAAACAAGAGATGCCATGTGTTGATGATTATTGAAGCCAGGTAATGTGGGAACATGGAAGCTCATTATACTATTGTATGTACTCGGTATGTGTTAGAACATTTCATAATTGAAAGAAAAAATATTAAAAAGGAGATTTTTCCAATGTTATGTGCAGCAGGATTGACTGGTGTGAGATGCCATGATGTATCCATGGACCGGGGGGAGCCAGGACAAGACCAGGCTGCCAACTTTGCCTGTTACGACCGTCACACAGGATTTCACACCATTGTTGTCTCACTGTGCTGTTATTTGTAATTTGTTGCACTGAAATATTGAACACTTTCCTCCTAAAATCAGGAACAATTTATGTTATGCCAAAAATATTTCTTTAAGGAACCATTTACAGTTCATTCAAAATATGAGTGAAGATGTTAAGTATTGGTTTGAAATCCCAAACCCTACCCACATTGAGTGAGTGCCTTCCTGCAATGAGCTAATACTTTTAGCGGAGATCTGCATCTAGAAAATACTGACCAAAAAAGCAGCAGCCCTTAAAGAACACTGGCAACTGGAACAAAGTTATCGTGCTTCCCTTCTCTTTAAAAAAAAAAATCTCAACATTTATGATGAATATATTCAAATCACATAGATTACCTAGACCTGAGTTAGAAAAAATAAATGCAGGAAAAAAAAGAGAAATGTTACAGGGTCACAGCCTTCCAGTGAGACTAGACTCCTTTTATTTGAGAGGATTCTGACCTTTCTCTGTGCCCTATTCAGTTGGGATGGTGATGCTTCCTTGAACAACTGAAATAGAGAGGTTCTGAGAAGAGGGAGAGAGACTGCTTTCTGACAGATGGCAGAGAAGAACCAGGAAGCGGAAGGAGCAGGAGTTTCCGCATCCGCTGATAGGACACACACTAAGTAAGCCAAAGCACCACCCGCCAGACAAGTGCGGCACTGAAGGTTAGATCCTTGCGGGGTGTGGTGGGAAGGGGTGTGGTTGCATCTTTCTCTGAGACCCACTCAGTTGGGAGGGACAGTGACATCACCTACTGAATCCTTGCAGTTTCCTATTTCCATGTCCTGTTCCCCCAAACCTCAGAGCTGGAAACACCTCCATCCTGCCTCTCCCCACCATGGGCTCCATGCTCCTCTGCTGTGTGGCCTTTTGTCTCCTGGGAACAGGTGAGTTAGGGAAACATAAGGAATCCCTGCCTTAAATTTTCCGGGTCTGAAGCTTCTCCCTAGAGACTGTGGCAAGAGGAACCTGCACAGACTCCCTCCAGTTTCTGCCTTGTTTCCTCACAGGCTCCATGGATACTGGTGTTACTCAGACCCCACGGAATAGGATCACAAACACAGGAAACAGTGTTTTACTGGAATGTTTTCAGACTAAGGGTCACAATTATATGTACTGGTATCGACAAGACCCAGGACTGGGGCTCCGGCTGATCTTCGCTTCCTACAATGTCAATGATACCAACAAAGGAGAGCTCTCCAATGGCTATAGGGTCTCTCGTGCGGAGAAGGCGAAATTCTTCTTGTTCCTGGAGACTCCTGTCCCCAACCAGACAGCCCTTTACTTCTGTGCCAGCAGTTATTTGCACAGTGCTTCCTGCCCACCTGCGCTCTGCACAGGAAGACCAGCACATTTGCTCAGGAGGGCTCAGAAGTCTTTCTGGATGCGAGTTGTAGGATCCTTCAAGGTCATTCTGTGCCTGGGTGAGCCTCCATCTGAACTCAGGGCCGCCTTGGGTTAGGGTTCCCAGGCCATGTGATGACTCCAAAAGCACAGGCTAGACTAGAGCTATCCTCTGACCCGCGCTACCTGTTCTGGTGGGGCTAGCCCAGTAGTGTCCTCCTAGGAGAATGAACCTGAGCATTCGGGAACACCATGATGACTTTCAATAAAAGCATCTCTTGTTGGCTCTTCTACAGTGTGGTTTTCAGTGGTCCTGTGGCACCTGTCTCCCTCTACCCACTCTGCAGCATCCCCACCCATTCTGTCCCTGCTGGTGGCCCCTCTACCCTGCCAGCCTTTCTCAGTCCTGGGCCCTCCAGATCCTGCTGTTTAGCTCTATACGTGGTTGCCTTGATACCGAGAACAGACAGACTAGCTTGTTTTCTAAAACTTCATTCTAAGTAAATTTAATTACCGTTCAATTTGACTCAGAAGGTGGAGTTCAACTACCAGAGATAGTGATCTATAAAAATGATCTTTCATCTACTGCTCCATACTTGAATCTGTCCTGAGATTAATCTTAACCTGCAGGAGCAGAAAGACTTGTTTCATTTCCTGGATGTACTACTGAATTCAAAAAAATACGCCTACTGTCCAACATGGAGGCAAAGCTAGGAGCTTGGAGATTCCTCTTTCTCTCAAGGCATTGGAAAAAAAGACCCCGACTGCCCTGCAGGGCGAACCCTCTTAGGAGCCAGTGAACTGTGGGCACAAAGATACTCAATCAAGGACTGCCAAGCATGATGTAAGAGTCTGCCTGCGGACCAGGTTAAGCCTTCCTAATGTGCTTTCTCTTCTTACCGTGGAAGCCTCAGTTATTTGAACAGAAGAATCCACAGGATCTGGTGATGTTCAGGCACAAAGAATCAAATTGCTTTTGTTTTCTACCGCTTCTAACCTGGGCGGGGGGCGGGGGGGGGGGTCATACCTCTTTTCTGTTTTGCAGTGCACTTCATGGGTTCTGTTTCATGTATTCCCTTGGGAAAAAAAGATCAGTGTTCTATGGAGTTTGGTTCCCAGCATTCTATACACACTTCACAAGCCATCTCACCTGTAATATAATTCTTCTCTCATGAGCTGTAACTGTTCCATTTTACAGTCTACTGGACATTTTTACTAGATTTCCCTGGACTTTTCTTCTGCCTTTTTTCCCCCTCAGTATAAATATTTACCCTTAACATTCCCATCCATGGCCATGACAATTTCTTACATGACTTCCTAAATGATAAATTCAGTCTTCTCAACACTTCCACCTGGATGGCCTACAATTCAAACTCAAGTAATTTATTGCTGAATTTATTGCCTCCCCGCCCCTACATGCATCCACTCTGGCCCATATACTGTACTTCTGTCTCAGTGAGTGGAATGATGGTTCTAAGTTCCTCTTTTCCATTAGTCCTCGCATTACATCCATTGATAAATCTATTACTTCTGTATTGCACATTGTCATCGATTCAGATTTCCTGGAAAATGGACTTTGCAAGGGACATTAGTGTTCAGGAAGATTATTAGAAAGTGCCCTTATGATCAACATGGGTAGAAGGGAAAAGAAGGAAGTTGCATGGGGCAGAGGAGAAGCTGGGCAGTCCTGCAGCCTCCACAAAGGCCTAAGCTGAGTCCACAGGGAGCTGGGAGGCGGAGGGGGCCCCTAGAATTACCCGAAGGGGAGGTGAGGAGGCCGGGTCTTATGCCCACATTCAGTGCAGCCACATTGGACACGATGGCCCTGAGAAGGGGGCTGCCCTCGGGGGAAGAGGGGTCCCTTTAGCCAAGACAACTCACAAGGAGGGCCGCCAGCCAGCAGCACGCCTAGGCGGCGGGGGAGATGGCCTTCATGCCTAAAGGGACAGCCCGGAGTCTCATCACGGTTTCTGACATGCACGCTTATCTGATTCAGCTGATCCTGTCTGTCTTCGTTGCTTCTACTTTACTGCAGGCCCTCATCACCTGTCACTTAGAAAAGATGCAGTGTTCTTCTCACTGGTCCGCCAGCCTCTTACTGCATCGGCTCTCCTCTGTCTTGGACAATCCCACCAGCCTGAGTGAGTCCAACGTTCTCCATAAAGCCCTCCATGAAGAGGTCTCTGTCTAAAAGTATGACCAAGTCTTCCAAATTCACTGCAGAATTTGAGAGTCCAGCTCTACTGACTGTTTCGTATTTCACTGAAGGGGACAAGCCGAATCACAGGGCCTCACCTTTGCAAAGGCTTCTCCTGTGTCTGAAGTGGGTCACTGCTGCTTGACCGCCTGGCTCACTCTTGCATGTCCTTTCATTCTTAGCTGTGAGATTAGCTTCTCCATAAAGGCTTTTCTGACTCCTACAGACAGGGAAGACTCGGCTCCTATCCATTCTAAAACTACCACAGTTGGTGTAGTCCTTCATAAATCACTTTATTCTCACCCTTCCTGAGACTGTGTTCTTTAGTTTGAGAGTGATGTCCCTCCAGTTTGACAGCCTTAGAACTGAGAACATTGTTTGATTTAGTGAAGAAAAAGTAGAAGGATGGGACAGAGGACAGGAGAGGGAAATAGACTCAAACACATCTCAAGTAGTTCAGGATTTTCTTCCAAATAACATGTTTTCTGAGCTCTGGTGGGTGTTTAAGTCCTCCACACACCCCCGACCTGCAAGTCCTTTAAGCACAATTATATAGAAGACAAAGAAGACTAGAAAATGAGACAGGGTGTTTTTACTGGACCAAAAATGGCATAACAGATGTATGTAACAATTATCTCTGATGATTCATGTATCCCTAATTGTTGACATTTAAAAATTCTCGTCAGCTGCTCCAGAGACTTCCCTCGCTGGACCGGAAAAGGTGGGCACGCATGAGTCATTCCTGCACAGGCAACAAGGGGCACGTGGTTTATCCCTGCCTTCAAGCATCCCTTCCTCTGAGCAGGACCTGAGCCTCACTCATATCTACTCCCAACCCAAGATCTACCCCTCTCTATCTTCCTTCTTTCTTTAGCCATCTCTACAGCGAGATAAAGATTTTACACCCAGCCCTGCTGAGAACTTTTATCGACTCATCACTCAATCCTAACATCTCCTCACACTTAGATCAACTGAAGTCTCTCTCCTTCCTGTTTCTTTAAAATTCATCAGAAAGAATCTCTCCAGATCTCTCTCTAATCACCCATTCCACTTTTTTTTCCAGCAGGAGGCAGTAAAGCTTCATTGATTTTCTCTTCCTGGCCACTTCCTATTAATGGAAGACCAGCTTTCATAGTAAAAGCAAAGACCAAATGTCACCAATGATTTTAATGATTACCTTTATCTTAAGAGAGCCCCTAATAGAGTATTTCAGGGTCTGTAAGTCAGAAGCGTTATATTCGTTCAGGACACAGGGGAGAGCAAGAGTGAGCAGGGACCTACCGGTGTTAATACATCCAAGAAAACTGAAGAGGTGATCCTTAAACAGTGGAGCTGTAATAGCCAAAATCCAAAAGCCCAGGTCAGCAGCCTGCAAGCAGAGTTTTATTGGGTGTGTATCCTAGTGAACTGGGGGCAGAGGCAGCAGACAAAGGGGGAAGGAAACCTGGGATTCATCTTCGTGGCTCAAAGTCACAGCTAAAAACTTTTCTCAAGATGACACGAGGAAAGAGAAAGGAGAGAGAAGAGTGTTTGTTTTGGATTCTGTTCATAGCAGCAGCATCCAAAATGTTTAGCCATGTTACCCAAGTATGTACTGGAAAAAGCTGCAGATCTGAATTTTCCATCCTGGCACGATTGGTAGTGCAGTTAAAGAAAGATGAACCTTGTACCATGGAGCCTAAGTTGATGAAGTGAGTGAAATCTGAACACCGAAAAGTGAGAAGCGAGACGGGGAACGTTGTGTGATTATCACGCAATAATAATACATTTTCTGAGAACCCGGTGAATGCCAGTTACTGCTTTCAGCCCTTCACGCGTGTTACCTAAGGGGTTGCCCCACTTAATCCTCGCCAGATGGTCCCTGCACCCCGTCTGACTGAGCCACGCTGCTCACCAAACGTTCTTCTCTCTCAGCTCTGCAGACTTCATTCCAGCCCGTTCCCCAGAACTCACCTCGAGCATCACTGCCTCTGCCGACCTCCCTGATCAGGTCAAGTCCTCCTATTACGAGCTTTTGAAGCGTTACCGTTCTCATCTTCGTTGCTTGTAATACAGGTGCAATTTTGTCAAAACAGAGACCTGAGTTAAGACCAGCAAAACATCTAGCCTTCTTTGGATGAGAGACGTGGACAAAAATATCAGTGCTCTGATGGGTAAAAGCGTCTAGACGACACTACGGTATCAACAGGACAGCTGCGGGGCCCAGAAGGACTACGTCATCGCAGTCTGAGCGACTTCATTAAGAGCCCGTCCCACTTCCCCAGAGCCGGGAGACACCCTTCTCACCCCGACTGTGCCATGGCCGTCAGGCTCCTCTGCTATGTGGCCCTTTCCCTTCTGGGTGCGGGTAAGTCATAGACACAGAATTCTCTAAAATCAGGAAGAAACATTTTTCTTCTACTAGGCTTGCTTCTGGCTTCAGCATTCAGGCCCATCCTGGACTCAGCTGCCAATTTTATTCTGTATCTCTCAGGCCTCACAAATGCCGATGTTAACCAGACCCCAAGATACGCTGTCATAGGGACAGGAAAGAAGATTACTCTGGAATGTAATCAAGCCATGGACCACGAGAGCATGTACTGGTATCGACAAGACCCCGGAATGGAACCCCAGCTGATCCATTATTCACAGGGGTTAACACCACAGAGAAAGGAGATCGCCCCTCCGAGTCCACTGTCTCCAGAATAAGGAAGGACCAGTTTCCCCTGACGCTGGAGGCCACCAGCCCCTCACAGACATCTAGATACTTCTGTGCCAGCAGTGAATGCACAGCACTGCACAGGCACTTACAGACAGCACAAAAAAGGTCCTCGCAGAAGTGAGGAAGCCCCACCTTCATAAACCTCATCTCAAACTGCAGAAGCCACTGCAGGTGTCCACCGACTCCCCAGCCCTGAGCGGCCAGTGTGGTCTGAGCAGCAAGCTGGGAAGAGGGCTGTGCCCGGGTCGGCCTCGACCAAGCGGGGGATGGTCCAGCCGCGGTCGGACTGCCCCGTCCCCTGCGCCCTC